>NC_087062.1:48702863-48772740 GCF_963678635.1 Symsagittifera roscoffensis
AAGAAAAAACCACACCCGAGCACAACTATTCCCGTACTTTCGGTACGAAAGTCGGAAAAACACGCTAAACCATGTAACCTGCGGAATCCGCTCAAAACTGTGGAATTCTTTTACAAGTTGCGGAATACGCTTACTTTTGCGGAATCCGAAACAACTAGCTAAATTGACTCAATGCGGAACCCTTAACAAAACTAATGTGCACACAACTAGTGTTACACGTATTTTTTTAAGCGATTACAAGTAAAGTAGCAATGAAGTTCTGTCGAACATAGCTCGTAATAAGGGGGGTAACCCTTTTTTATCAAAAAAGGCAACTGTTTCAAAATTGGGTATAAATTTTCACGTCACCTGGTAATTCAGAATTTTAAAGTTTTTTATTTTATTTTGGAATAATTTTGCCGTCTTATATATAATTTTTGAACCCAATAAACGTCTGTTCGAAAGATGTTGATTATTCTCAGCTTGAAACAAAACTTATTTTGGGTCTTATGCACAAAACGGTCCCAAATCAAAATCTTTATATCCTTTAGCTAAAATAAATGCGACAGAATTTGATTGGCTAATATCAGCCATTCAATTTCAAGCAACATGATCAGGCTTGTCAAGCAACTGTTCCAGCAGAAAAAAATATTAGCCGAAGTAATTGAGAACTTGAATCTTAGTCAATTAAAAAACTCATTTCATGTTTTTTTCGTGAAAAAACATCAAAAAAAAGTTCAGTAAAATGGTTTCAACGCGAAAAATGTAAATGGTTTCGGTCATTTCGGCCGAAAATTTTATCAGCTTCAAATTTTATTTGAAATGCCGGACCATGTTGTTTGCATTTGATTGGCCAATGAACCAATCAGATTCAACCATATTTTGACTTAAGATCAAGATATAGAAATTCTTATTTTAGGCCGTTTTGTGCATACGACCCCTATTTTTTTAGCGGCCAGCAGAAAAAGATATTTTTAAAACATTGAAATTGTTTTTTTTTTCAAAATAAGTTGGTATTCCTAGAATTATGTTTAGTAAGGTTTAGAGTAGAAGTTTTTTTCTCTAACAGACAAGTAGCGTCCCGGGAAAAAGCAGATAAGTCTCCGACGTTTCACTTTTTAATTGAAGCCAAATAAGCAGTTTCTTTAGTATAGATTTTTTACGCTTTGAAAATTTAGCAAATGAAGAAGTTTTTGCTAGCTGAGTATTCAAAAATCTCCGGAAATTCGCAAAAACATCAAAGTAAGCAAATAAAATCAGGCCATTAGTGTTAATTTTGACCGACCATATAATAAGCAGATGAATGAAAATAATGCCGGATCGAAGGCGGAATGGAACAGTTTTAGTTTTTCTTGGATACTGATTTACGAAGAATGGAAAAACAAAAATCTAAGTTTATTATACCAGCACCTATTATATCTGCATCTTGTATTTTTATTATACTATCATGTCTTGTTAATAATGACTTCGATTGTATGGGAAGGGCATTTAGCCAATAGGAACGGTTAGAGATTTTGATTGGTTGAAATCTTTCCAGCTTTCGTTCACTCCAGCTTGAGAACCCTCCCCGTTCGATTTCTGACCTGGAATACTCTAAACCTAATCTAATTTTTTGGCCAGAATTTCTTAGTGAAATGTTTAAATAAAGTAAGGATTTCCTTGAAAATCTTAATTTTCATTATTATTTCTGATCAGAATTAGCTGTTGTCTCTAAACAACTTGATATTTCTCGCGCAGTTTGACTGCAAAAAAATTTATTCTCTCTCATTTGTGTCTATTTTTTCACAAGAGGAAATTTTGCAAAAACGTCTAATTTTCTTTCGGGGATTTTCTGTGCAAGATTTGAAGTTCTATATTTCTTACATTAGTTGATTCTCCGATCTGAAGTTCTTCATTTCATATCTAAGAAAAATTTTGAAAACTTCATATCGGAAAATTTGATGTGAAATAAAAATTTTCAGATCTGAAATAACCTTGAAAAACAACATTTCAGATCTGAACTTAGATCAGAAAAACCTTTGTTAAATTATAATTTATGCATTTTGAGCAAACCATTGATTTTTTTATGTTTCTGCATTACACAATTCTGCAATACACAATTTGCAACCTTTAGGTTAACTAGCGGTAAAAAAACTTCCGAATAAATTCACTAACTGTTTTTTTTTTCGAATTTAATTTCTTGCTTAACTGTGATAAACTGTTTTTTTGAACTGTTAAAAACATCAAAATTTTGATTCTCATGCGCTATTTCTGCGTTTCGAATGTTTATCTAATGCTTGGGGAAACATATTCTGGCAGTCTCTCATTGGAGACTTTGCTGAGTACCTGCTGTTAGTTAGCAGAAGCTGTCAGATACAAAAGTATAAAAAATAGCAAAAATTGAGTCAGAACCATTGATTTATCAGATCTGAATTTATCAAGAAAAACAAAAATCAGATCTGAAATTAGTTCTAAAACAGATTTTTTCAGATCAGAAGAACCAAGAAAAACTAAACTTTAAATCTGAAATTGGATCTAAAATAGCCGATCCTTACAGTATCCAAGAGTTATTTAAACATTTCAAAACCCATTTCAGATGTGAAATTTAGATCTGAAAAAATATATATATTTCAGTTCTGAATTAGAAAATTTGCTAAGTACGCGTTTTAAGTGCCTCCGTCTAATTTGATTGTTGTCTAATTTCGCAATCCCTAGGATTTAGGTTTTCTGGATTAAAAAATCTCGAGACGTGTGTAACTACTAAACGAGAAAAAGCTATGATGATTTAGTTTAACGGTGGGTATTAATATGTTCCAAAATGAAAAATCATTCCCATATGTCCCAAATAAAAAAGCAGTCGCTTAAGTCCCAAATCTTTTCAATTGGTTAAAAGACTAAACTAGCCAAATCTCGGTTTGAGGTCGCCAGTGGTCTACCCTCTGTTGGCAAGTTCGCCACACGTTGGCGCGGCTGTGGTGGTCTTTATTCTACAGCTTGAGTTTATGCTGCTTGAACAGTAAACAATCAATCCATAAATTGGTTGGTTCAAATTTCAGCCAATCAAATTCAAGAAAATGAATTTTGGGACTTATAAGGCTGATTTTTTTTTGGGTGCTATGATTGTTGAGACGTATGGTATTTCAACCATTTTAACTATCCAAAGTCAGTTAATAAATTGTAATAGGCTCTTCTGAACAACAGGATTAGACAAAAGATAAAATGTGTTTGTTATTGGCACACTTGCAAGCGTGCATGCGTGTGTTTCTTTTTAAGCTCGTACTGGAGTTTCATGGATAATGATCAATTATCCCGGGTTGACCTCCATAAACCGAAAAAGCTTATCATACAATTAAATACATCAAATGTATGGAAAAATGATTGTCATACAATTTTCATACAATTTCGAAAAAGGCTTGAAAAAAGATCCAAACTAATTTCTGCGGCTGTTTGATTCTAATAAAACAAACTGGTGATAAAAAATCGAGGTACCATGCTTATCATACAATTCCCATAAATAGCAATTGAATGACTAGCTTTTTTTTAAACCTTTTCCAAATTTTTTTTTGCATGCAAGAGTTAATTTTTCTGTGCATAACGTAGTCCTGGATACACTTATATTGGATTTTTGACTTTTTGCTTAAAAGTTTTTTCAAAAGCGCTGAAAACTCCTATTTCTTTTGTATGGCATGTTTATGTATGTTCTAATCCATTTCTGATAATGTTAAAATTCATTTTTTAAAAATATTCATAGTTGAAAACTTTGCCAAAATTCAAAAATTTGTTACTTTGGTGATATAATTTGTGAAAGACAGGTCTTAGACAATTCAGGTCGTTTGATATGCATCTGAATTGCAAGATCGTCCAACCTTTGGTGCTTTGAGTAAACCAAGGATTTTGTCAGTTGCGTTCGGTTACGAACACAACCCAAAACATTTTAGAAGTTAAATAAAAAGATAAATCTACTTTTTGGTTCATGGAAAATACTCATCATAAATTTTTCTTATATGTAAAAAACGTTTGTCATAGAGATTTCATACAATTTTCTGTACATATGGAACTGTATGGAACTGTATGACAATAATTTTTTCCTGAGAGAAATTGTATGATAAGAATTTTGGTCAACCCGGGATCGTGGAATTTAATTACCAATCTTTGAAAAAAAAATGCCGTTTAAAAATGAATTAAAATTTAAACTTTTGTAAAATAAAAAAAAACTATTTTAATTTAAATAAAATAATCAAAAATGAATCAATGGAGCATAATCAGTTCTAATGGAACAACCAAACAATTCCACCCCCCCCCCCCCCCCAAATCAAATTAGGGGGAGAAAATATGGATTTTGTATGAACTAACTTTGAAAATAACCTATATTCATTCAAAATTAAACGTATTATTAAAAAAACTTGAAGTGAAATAATAATCTCAGCAACTACTAGCAAACAAAATTCAATCCCGCATACAAAAGTTTATATGCGCGATTATGTAAAATGCATATTTTATAAAGAATCAATTTTCAGATTTAATGCATGCTTGGGATGGGGTTCTAAGGCAAGTCGCTTAGGGGGAAAATTGTACAGTTGATCCATTTTAATGGTTTAGAGTTTTTTTCGTAATTTGTTCTGAAATTGTCAAAAACAGTGCAATATATTCAAAACTTAACTGTTGCTTTTGGCTTGATACACGCACTTTACAGATAAAAAGAGATTTGGTTTGACGTAAAAACGTCTTTTTTCCAATTTTTTGAATCACAAATATCAACATAAACTTTTAGTTTCTTGTTTTTTGATGATCTTTAGTTACTCTCCCTAATCCAATTTACCCCCCACGTTTATCCCCATCCCCTCGTTTACGACCCTCCCCCGTTTACCGTTCCACTTAGAGAGGGATAAGTGTGAGGGTGGATGCAAGCAGGGGGATGTAAACGAGAAGTATATACGGGGGGCTGCTGGGGGTGGGTGTGAACTGGGGATGGGGCCAGGTTAATCCTGGAAGGACGAGGGGTTCAAATAGGGGACGGTCTAGTGGGAGATCAAGGGAAAGCCGAGGGAGCTGGGGGACTGGGGGAGCGAGCGAGTGGTTAGTTTAACTGAGAGTGGACTGAGGGGACTGGGTCGGGGGAATGTTGCAGGGGTTTCAAACATGTGTAAAAAATAAATTGGGAAAAGAGGTGAACGCGAATTGAGAAAATGAGTGGCGGGTAGATTAAATGGGCGTTATTAAATTGAGTAGGTTTCTAATACGTGGAACCAGCTCAAAACAAGTATTTATTTTATCCTATTATACTCTTGATAAACTATCTCTGTATAATACTCAGTACTAACCAATCTTGATTCATAATTAACACTTAAATCAATTTGTAGTTTCAGTCAGATCAAAATAATTTTAACCTAGCAAACAGTTGCTCTTCTCCCGAACAGCTCCAGATATCTAGCCTCGCAAATACCAGCATACACTAGATCTATTGCGACTAGGAGATTTAAGAGTAAAATTAAGATTGCTATTAGACTAAGAAGTTGCACGAATCAATTCGGCCGAAAATAAGAAAGCGTGACGAACAGACAGTGTACTTTATCTCAAATTACTCTATGAGTGAACCACTCCGGACATGAACTCATCTGGTGCGACTAAAAGTCTAGAACAGACCTCTACATCTTTAAATTTAGCAAACTCAAAATAGAAATAAGATCCAAACCACAACACAAAATGTTACGAAGTATTGAAATCTTATATTCACGTCTCAATAGTCTAACCAAAATCAGTGAGTATTCAAGCTTACACCAGGTCAAAACGCGAACAGCGAACTGAGCTTGTACGTCGTGAAACGAGAAAGCGGACTGCAACGATTACTTTTGAACAAAATTGTCAATGCAGTACATTTTCAATCACTAATACGAAATAACATAAACCCTAACCCTAAGTAGAGTTCTCTTCCAAGTTATGTCTCTCAATGATGTATATACTAGTAACATCGCAAAACAATATCGATTTAGACCAGTCGTTTTTTTTCAAAATTATCCAGTAACTTTAAAACTTTTGTAAATTTAAAACTGATTGAAAGAAAAAGACAAAAACTATTTAGATAATTATTTTAGTTAAATTTTATCAAAACCATAAAAAGTTCCCTGCTTCTTAAGGATTCCGGTCCTGCTTAATTGATCTTCTTTGTTTCTTCATCTTAAACAGAGCACATTATCACTCAAAAAACTAATATAGTTTAAATTTTAAATTCTAACTTTTTCGTAAAATCATCAATTTCATATTATAATTTAGTCAAAGCTAATCCTTGTTTAAACTAACCTAACTTTTATTTAAACCAGATCATCAAGGTTGTCCTTGAATGTTTAAAACCTTAATTTATTTTTTTTTAAATTCATTTTAAATTGTTGATAATCAAGTATTTTCTTGGATCAATTAGAACAATTTTGTTCCTCCACTCCTAACACTACTGTCTAACGACCTCAAACGTCTTTTTGCCCAAACTTTACAAGTTACCCAGGAATACGCGAAAATTTCTCAAATAACAAACAGTTCTAGTTAAAATAAACAGTGAAGAAACGGTTACTTCATCCTTCACATGAGCCCCTCCTCTTAATCGAAACGAGCTAAAACATATTTTAAAATTAGTAAGACCTAAATTTACTTGTAATCCAGTTATACTTGAACCTTGTGGATTGATTTAATATTACCAACCCTCGATCACAAATCGAAACCAAACGTCAGATTAAGTTTTCTCATAAAACTTAACCACTTCAGAAAGTATAAAATCATTCTAAGGAATCATATACTCTCTCTCTCTCTCCTACCGTTCTATATACTTATCCCGAAGAATTAAGATAACCTCACAAAATTTGTAAGAAGCAACAGTTTAGGAGATAGAAAACCCAACTCAAGAGATATTTTAGGGAACACACAATCAATAATATTTCATAATTGATTGACTAAAAAAGAAAATTACAAAAGATAGGATACGTCTGATCCAGAAAACAAAGAACAAAGAAGGCAATACTCACCGAACAAAAACAAAAAATAGTTCAAGTTTTGCAGAACACGAAACACAGTTTCGGATTTTGACTCAACATTAATACAAGAACGTCAAAACTTTCGAGATTTAACCCACAACAAAAGGAAACTAGCTGACAATCAAAGATATTTTTGAGAACCAGAACCAACAACAGCATCATCTATAATAGTTAAATGTAGAAAAAAATTTGTATTTTTGCAAACCAGTAAGACTCTGCAATTGGAATCAACCAATACGACATTTTGAAAGTTTCACATTAACCGTAATTTTGCACAAAAAAATGATTCCATACGACGATAACCCAACATTTTGTCAAAAATCCCCAATTTGATTGTCAGTAATCCATATAGCGATTCCGCCATAATTTTGCCATAATCTAAACGTATATTTTTTTCAAAGAGGAACAAGAATTGAAATTCAAAAGACAAATACTCAATCACTACCTACCAGGTATCAGTAATATCATTACACACTACGGCATATTTTCCACACCAATCATCAAATCAACCATCACATCGAATGCAAATAGATGATATAAGACTATATTCCTCAATTTTTTTTACATAATGAATCAAATTATTCAACATCGAAACTCACAAAGAGCAAACTCATTTTTCACAAATGATGTTTTTTCATCATTTATAGATGTATTTCTATATTAGAAACGAATGAAACGTTTTATATACCACTACCACAAACATCTCGAAACGCAACAGTAATACACAACTTAAATCTTTTTTCACAATTTCCAGACTCGTTTCGTGAAACACTCACTGATAGTGAAACATCACTTATAACTAAAATTGATCTACAAGGAAACCTAGCATGGTTAACTATAGAATAATTTGAACAAAACCTAGATCTAATTTCACAAGCAAGAAAAAAATTTAGACGACAAACAAACATTGAAACTGTTTTGGTAGACGAAGCGGATTATGTACGGGACCCTGAATGGTCTCATTTATAATATTTGTATAATCAACGTCCCAGGTGATATTTCATGTCCAGCTATTGCAACCATTTCCGTACACAAGGACAATTTCAGAGTAACTCCACTCACAACTGAAAAAACCCCTTTAAAATAAAACGAAATGTTTATTGAAAGGACAAGCAACACTAGTTTATAATCAAATTTTCTAAACACACAAGAAATCATTAATGGTAACAGAAACTTAACACAACAAGATATCCAAACTCCATCCATTTTTCTTAACGAAGAATTAATCGAAACACTCCCATAGCACGAACACTCTTTACAGCACAAAATCAGTGGCAGGAACAAACTTATACCCAACAGGCACTAAATACAATATCTCAATCTGTAATTTTCATGACAAAAGAAAAACTCAGACAGATCGCACTAATATTTATCCATTTTTGCCAAAAAAAACGACCCAACTACCAGGCATTTCATAGGAAGCCAACCACATTATTTTGAAGATGGAACTTAATTTCATCAAAACCAACAAAATTTAATAACAATCAACGAAAAAATCATTGGAATGATACAGATCAACCAGATGCTATTTTTCAACCAGATGTTTTCGAACCTTACATGAACCTCCAACAAGCAAGACAACCACACAACAATCCTCTCAAAGACAAATTTTGATATAACCAGCTCAAAAGGTACAACCAAAATATTATACAAATACTCAAAGTCACCTACCTGAATCCATGAAAGAAAAAATCCCGTTAATTTATTATTTACACCAACATGAAATTACAAAATCAACTTACAAACTTTACACAAATACCAAACACAGTAGAGTCACTGCAAATGACAATGAATCCATACCTTATGGCTGGATCATCTATAACATCTATTATACCACTCATGGTATTTTCAAGAACATATCCTGAATACTCAGTAGAAGACTGCTTAAACGTTGTTGTTTCAGCTAACCTTATCTAAAACACAGGCCCAGAACCTAAAAACTGATCACTTCGTCACAATTGGATTCAGAAGCGCTCAGCACTGATACAAATTACACTCGATAGCGCAGCCCAAAAAATGTTTTTCAGTTTTACCCACAGAAAATAAATCCAATTGGAAATGATTTACCCAAAATGTTTCGAAAATGTCCGACTCTGAACGAAATAAACAACACGTCTTTTGGGACGAAATTCGTAGACTTCCGAATGAAACAATAAAACAACTTACGGTAGGTATCAAAAATCTAGTACGAATTTTTTCTTCTCTCAAAACACAAAAAAAATAACAAAAATACAGAAATTCTAATGATGACCTTAACAACAAAATTTAAAAAAACTGCAATTAAAAAGAGAAAATCACACCCATGATCAATCCGAAAACTTGATATTGATTTTCGAAAGTTAGTAGACAAAATAGAACAAGCTTATTTCACAACGAAACCAGAGAAAACAGAAAATTTGAAACAGCAACACGCAGCTAATTTTCAAACAACAACTTTACACTTAGATAACTTTCAAGACTCCGACAACAAGTTAGCAGAAAAAAATACTCCAATCCTGAACATCTAAGAAAACAAACCAACTTTTAAAGGCAAATCTTCATTTAAAAAATGGTATAATTTTTGTCGCAGATACAGACATAGCATTGCTGAATGCAATTAGGCCACCAAAATACAAAGAACCAATGAAAATTTTGTATCAATACATGAAAAAAAAACAGTATTTACCGAACACAAACAATCGAAGTAAAAATAGCTCACGAAAACCACACTCAACTACTTTCAGTAATACCAGATCACAATCCCCTTATTCTAATAGTTTTCGTGGAGGATCACAAGATCGACAAAATTCACCTTACTCTGCACAAAACCAAAATAGTATATCAATATTCAAAACAATTAAAACAGAAACGATTACTCTATATCGAATTCTAACAGAGTAAATACTCAAACCACAACAGGAATCGCTCAAATTTGAACACTCGGAATAGATAATTTTCGAATGATCGCTCAAGATATTCTTCAAACAACCGCAATGGAATTCATTCAAATAATCGTATAGAAACTATTGTATCAATAAATCAAAAAACCATCCAAACAACAAACCGTACCATAATAGTTTTATTAATAGATCCCTTGATAATTCATGAAATTTTTTTCATTCACCGTACCGAAACAATTCACGCTAATAAAATCGACAGAATCAAAACAAAATTAGTACACAAAAGAATCAAAGACAAATCAATCAAGTACAATCTGCAAACAAAACAGTTCCGGATCCCCCAGTTATTGACAACACGGAAACTTCGGAACTTCAACTAAACCATATACACTTTGTAAACACAGATGACGAAAGTGAATTAGAAAACAAATTGGTTAAAAACATGCATAAAGTAGAAGATGAGTACGAAACACCGAAGGACTCAAATTATTACCAGAATGAATATCCTAACTCAAAACCTCAATAGCCAAAAACAATCAAGATAACGTAACTTAAACTCTTCTTGTAATTGAAAATGAATCAAATAAGAAGAATATATATCAAAACACAACAAAAAAGTATCACCAGCTTAAGAAAAAAGTTGGACAATTCCACTCCTTTTAAAAATCCAGAAACAAAAATTTCAAACAACCAGAAAATAAAATAGATTCTTTTTTCGACTGCAGCGTAGAATCAAGAATTTTAAGTATTCCTACCAGGAATAAAATTCGCAATCTACACCCATAACGCTTACCTTCCAGAGCCTCCTGTAAATTAGCCACTGCACAAGGCACAAGATTAACAAATTATGGAAAGATTCAATTATCATCATACCAATTAGAACAATGGAACAAACTAAAGATTTGCTAAAACCCTTCAAACAGGTATTCCATAAAACAGATATTAAACACAATAACATAGGGAATTATCAAAAACATATTGTGCTCGTTGGGCTGAGGTTTCTAAGTTGTAATAGGTGAATTGGGGGAGGTTTTCTACCAAAAACGCGGGGGTATTATTATGACGTGGGTAATGGTAAAGGCGTCGGGTTGACGATGGGCGGTTAATGAGGATTTGTGGTGTAGTATTGGAGTGTTTACTTTTCATTAAAAAAGCTGTTTGAAGAAGAGTGGATTAGTTGAAGAATGTTTTTAAAGAGTTATTGGTGTTATGAATCTGTTGCTGATGGGTAATAAAACCGTCTAAATCATGCTCTAGCTGGTCATCTGTGCTGTGGCTTGTTACATCAGGTGAATTACATGAAGGAGGGGAAAGGTTGATGGTAGATTCAGGGTGCGAGGAGGTGGAGGTAGAGTT
The DNA here is from genome assembly GCF_963678635.1 of Symsagittifera roscoffensis. Taxonomy (NCBI): domain Eukaryota; kingdom Metazoa; phylum Xenacoelomorpha; order Acoela; family Convolutidae; genus Symsagittifera; species Symsagittifera roscoffensis. The sequence goes on from NC_087062.1 coordinate 48,714,076, forward strand.
TTCAACAGGAGTAGGGGTAAATATGGGTTGAAAAGGTGACTGAAAATTTTAGTGGGGCTGGGCTTGGACTCTAAGAATTCATCGGGTGTTTCGAATTCTGAGTTTTTAAAAATAATGATAGTAGTAAAAATTGTTTGGTTTCAGACATCAGAGTCCATGCGTGGTGAATTAGAAAAAAAACTTGGAAGAACAAAAGAGGAGAAATATGAAATTGTAATGAGGGAATAGTGGTGTTGGAGATTAGATGGATAGGAAAAGGGACGGTTGAGGGATTCTACTTGACGGCTCAACGTGGGCTAAAAAGATGATAGTTTTCGGCACAAAAAATTTAGGGGGCGGCTGTTCTACATTTTTTTCGTGTATTTCGTCGATAGTTGGTTGTTGGAGCGCTATATGAGATATAGGGCTACGTTGTAACTATTATGTAACATTCGTTCGGCGGTCAAAATGTAGTTCGATAGCTTTGTGCGATTAGTGATGGAGGGTGGTTATTTTCTAAACTGTGTAAACATGATGGTGCCATAGGGGTAATATTTGTATTGCCTTGTGGAGTATCGTATGTGTTTGGCTTTGTAGGTAATTGTTTATTTGCTAATTTGAGCGTCAAGAAGAATTTTGATCATGGAGTTGAAAAACGTTCCTGCGAATAAAATTTGTGCTACGCTAGCTTGTCTATTGACTTGTGCATGCTTTGCGCACGTGTTATAGACTTCTTTTAGTAGTTAAAAGAGAAAGCCTATGAAATCAAACCTTGCACATAATATTTATAATCTTTCTAAGATATTGAAGGGCAATCTTGGAATTGCTAGAATCTCGTTTTTGATATTTAAAAAGCTAACAAAAATTGTTGTGTCTGATTATGATGTTGTATATCTGATTTACAGTATATGCCGATAGGTTGTAGATCTCTATTTGGATTGCGAGCGATTGCGCGTATGCTTTCAGGTGAGAATATCTTTGAAGATGGCTTTAAAGTAGGGTATGGAGTGAGAAGATAATATTTATCTTCGTTTGGGTCACCACATTATGGCTATACTGAGATCCACATGGGACAGCTGTATCCCGAAAATATGTGCGGCATGATAAAGAGTCTACAAAATATACTGTTTTTGAAAAATTAATTATGGGTATACGTTGGTAGCATCTTTTGTCTCCAAATACATAGAGTGATGGAAAATTCTTTGTGCATGTGTAATACGAGAGTTTGTTGTCTGCGAAGACAATGAAATTAGAGCGGTTGCCTAACAATTGGTATCTTGCATAGGGTTTTTTAAGTACTGGTAGAGCGAGTGATTATAGTGTTTATGCTCTTTGTAGTTCACATAAATGATAAAGTGTTTCTAAATCGGAAAGTGACATTTCTTGAAAAATTCTGCTATCTGTGTAATCTAGTTTCAAATTGAGGTGATTTTTAGTGTGAATTGCGTCAAAATATGAGTTATTCTTTAAGGATATTTCCTGTAAACTGGTGTTATCCTGGTTTTCTGAAAGAACATTCTCTTTAATGTTTCTATGAGTTTTGTAAAATGCTTCGGGAGTGTAAGGTTTTTCGTCTTCTCTGTTTTAATTTGGTTCGAACATATCAAGGATTAGTTTGCCTATTTTCAAGTCAAAGCTTTTTTTCGAGGTTTTCTGAATATTGGTTTCGAAAAACTGGCTTTTAAAATTTGCATGCCAGTTTCAGGGTAGTTTTGTAAATTTGTTAATTTTGTTCTATCCCGTGTATATTTTTATATTGAATTGAGTTTGGTTTTGTTCGATCAGGATTTATTTTTTCAAAGGTATGGATTCTGTAAATTGCTTTGTGTGAAATGCCATCTTGCTTGCTTGAAATGTAGTACATGTTTCTTCAGGTAACCAAAGTATGGTTGTCTGTGTTCGTGTAGGGGGATCGTCCTCGATCGTTTTGACAAGTTAAGCGAATTCCTTGATATAGTATAGTATATTCCTTTACAGCTTGTGTTAGTTGAATTTTTTTTAGTTAAAATTTCCGAATGAATTTTTTTTTTAGCATTCTGAGTTTTGGGAACCTTCAATAGGGTTTAGATTAGCATTTTTGAAATTTGTTGATTAATATCAATTTTGTTAACATTGACGTTTGTGTGATTTTTTTAACTTTTCTTCAACAAAAAAATTATTGAAACAGATGATAGAACAAAAACAATTATAGCTTTTTATACATTTATAAAGTGGCAAAATTAGAGAAGCTATCAAGGTGAGCAAAAATGCGAAACGAATGAAAAAAATTTTCCTTCTTAGTCAGCTTCGTGTCATCTAGAAAACTTGTTCAGTTTGGTACCTGATTGGGTGGTTGACAGTTTTTAAGAGAGAAATATAGATTTAGTTGAGGGAACAAAATTATTTCAATTGAGTACTAAAAAATGGAAAAAAGAAGATTATGAACCCGAATACAAAGTTGACAAATTGTAAAAAAGGGTCGAAATAAAGTTTGAATTAATTGTTTTAAGATTATGTTGAACTAAACTTGAAGGAAGCATTTGAAAAATGGTTTGCTTTAGTGGGTCGTATTGTTTTCGATTTTTGACAATTGAATTGAGTATGAAGAGTTTTTGGTGAAAAAAAATCTGGGTGTATAGGTCCTAATTTTCTGGTTCCTCTTATTATTTGTGAGATGACTAGGGAGTTTTGTGAGATCGAATGTTTTTTGGCTAACTGATTTTGGCAGGTTGATTTTGTTGAGCTTATTTAGTTATATCCTTTTGGTGATATTTGGGGTATAAATTGAGACAAAATTGTTAATTTTTGTAATGATTGATAGAAGAGGGTTGTATACGATAACTTATATACGATATTTATTCAAAATGTCATATATGAAGGTAGTGCTAATTTTTGACTTGGAGTTCTTTGAGTTAGATTTATAGATATTGTTCCAATTGGAGTTATGTCGGCTAATAATAACGGTGATGGTTGAATAAAGAGTGATGATTCAACTGATTTTGGAACAGTTTTTTCTGAGCGATACAAAACAGAAAAAAAAGTTGAAAATTTTCGTTTTAGATGATTATAATAATTTTTTTTATTAGAAACATAATTGATGTTATTACTTAATCAGAGAGTTGCTGGAAAATTTTTTTCTTTGTTTTTTTAGTTTATGCGATAAAAAATTTTGCAAACTTTTTTTGATTGATTCAGTCAAGATGATTGGCGTTGTGATTTTACTTTTTTTGGGTATTCGAATTTTTTCCTGTATTTGCGATTAATTCTTTGCTCTTGAACAATTCGTTTTGGAGAGTTTTGTGATAATTCATTTGGGATAATTCTGGTAAATGATTGGAGTTTTTGGAATTTTTGTATCATTATTTTTGTTTCATCAACATTGTGTAGTCCTGTACAGGAAAAAAGTGTTAGTTCGCGAAGAGCGTAGTTTTTCGGATTGTATGGTAAAAGATTCTTTCTATGCTGTATAATTTCTTATTTCTTGTGGTCAATTAGTTTTTTGTAACGTCTGTAGTTTTTTCTGTAATCTGATATGGTTCTTTTCGAAAAGGTTGTAGCAATTTTGAAATCAATTTTTCTATTGATTAAAACAAATAATCATATTTTTAGGTCTGATGCTGGCGTAAAGCGGAAATTTTTAAGGGAGTGGATGTTATGTCTTTGTAAAAATTTTTTTGCAATTTTCTGATAGATTTCCTTGTGTTTTTTATCACTGTTTAAAAATATTCAATGTAGGCTCTAGAGGCTATTTTTAGTTATTGTGGGTGGTGAAAAAGATCTTTATCACAAGTGTTAAAGGGTAGGTTGTAACAAATTGAATCATTTGTTGGTTGACAATAACCTTGTGCATTTGTCGATGAATTTGATGTGAACATTATAGTTTTGCCTGGTTTTTGGTTAAAAACCCATCCAAACGGCGGTAGTCCACATGTCGTTGTGATCTGAGAATTATATGCTGATGGGCAAAGTTTTACGTCTGTTGACCATTCGGTGTACTTTTGATCGGTTCCGTTTGTTTTACAACAAAAATATTCCTGTAATGAGCAGTTCATGCCTTCGTCTAGCCTATCTGTCCATGGGGCACTATATATTTCAAAGTTTGTTTTTGATATATCAAAGTTCACATGAGGTAATTTATTCATTGTTTGTGAAATCTGATCAGTTATCTGTTACAAGGATTTCGGTTAGTCCAAATTTTGCTATCTTGTGTTCAAAGAGTGTTGTATAAGCCTAATAAACGCTACAATGGGGTGCAGCGTTGAGTGCTACATGATGTGAAAATGCATCTACAGTTACTTTCATATATGAACTTCTTTTCGAGGAGAGGGCTATAGCGCCTTTGGTATCGAAAGAAATTCTATGGTTAAAATATAAAATTTGTCCTTTAGAGTTTTTTTTGCTATTTTTGGAGAGGTGTTTTTCAACTGAAATGAGATCAGTCATTGCAAAGTAATTTTATCCAATTTGGTGCATTTGGAAAAAAGAAACTTTGAGTTAATTAGAACACGATTAGTTTTTATTCCATGTGTCCGTTTGTATTCAAAGAATGTGATGTGTGAAGTTACTTTAATATTAAACTTAATGGTAAACATTTTTGGATAATGATACTCAGAGGTATCATTGTTTTCATTTATTGTGGTTTTGTTATAATTTCGGAAGTATCGGTGTAAGGTTTTCCTATAAATGTGATCTCGGCTTCAACGGATTTTGTTTTGTGTATGAGCCAAGATTTCAGTTGTCTGATAGCAGGATCAAGAATTTGATATATTTTGTGGTAATTGAGGTGTTAATTTTTCTATTCTAGGTAGAAAAAAAATTTGAACTCTGTTCTTTGATAATGGTATGTTGTCCAAAGGGTCTTCTAAAACAAATATTTTTTTAATTGTATCTTTGACTGGTTTCGAGAGAACCTGCCAAATTTATTGTATCAATTGAGTCTTCTTCTTCTATTAGTGAGATTTTTTAAACTCTTTGTCCTTCTTGTTGAATTGATTTGGATTGTAAGTTAATTTTTTTATCCACGATGAGTTTGTTATAGGTTTGAATCTATCTTTACCTATTAAATCGATTTCATAATGGTTGTTGTGGCAATGTAGATGGAATGGAAGATATCTCAGATTCTTTTTTGTTTAGCATAAGAGACAAATTTGACTGAGTTTTACATTCTAGCCGTGGTGATGTTTTGTATTTTGCCAAAAACTTTTTTAAATTTTGTAGTATTTCTACAGTTGTTTTTCGTGTAAGTAGTTCAAGTGGTGTAATTCGACTAAGTGTATATGGTAAAGCAAGTTTTCTGCCTGCTGTCCAAACCATATGTAGGTTTGGTAATTTTGTTAAAATTAGTTGAAAACTATATACTCTATGGTTAGGATTAGACTTTTGTGCACAGAGGAATCTAGTGAGTTTGTGGTCTGAAAATAATAATGTTGGATGCTTTGATGCAGAATTAAGAATTCTTTTTCTGGTGAGGTTTATATGATGGCTTTTCACTCTCTCATGACTGTCGAGAGTCTTTTTTCTGCTTGTGTAAAAAGTCTTGAATTTGCTGATATCGTTTTGTTGGTGCCTTGGTGTGATTGCAAGAGAACTGCACTTTTACCAAAAATGGAAGCATCGCACATAGCTTAAAATGGCTGATTTGAGTTTGCAATTGTTTTTGAAGTTTGTTCCATGAGAAGGATTTTGATTTCATCGAAGAGTTTTTGATGTTGTAACGTTTATTCAAAATTGTTTTGTTGTCTAAGATTAAATTAGAATGGTCTGAGAATTAATTGCAATTTAACCGTATATACTTAAAAAATTAAGTATTCCAAGGATTTCTAGGATTTTCGTTCCATTGAAATGCGGTTGGTGTTTTAAAATTGCATCTAATTATAATTTCACGGGTGTTATTGCGGTGCCTTCTTTATAATGTCCAGGGATTTTCACACGAGTGAGAAAAAATGTGATTTATTTGAGCCTGCTTTCATGTTTTTTAACTAAGATTATATATTTAAGAAGTTGAAGCTTTCTTCTTTTGTTTCCATTTGTATGAAAACATAATCCAAATTTGTAATTAAGGTTTTGCTTAAAATTAGTTGTCTGATAAATTAACTCATAAAGGCAGAAAAAGCTGGTGGTTCTACATATTTGTCGTAAAAGAGTCAATCGAATTCGTCTTGTTGATTTCTAATAGCGAATTGTGTCAAGCGACGTGATGGTTCTTCTAGTGGCATTTGATTATATGCACTATTGATATCTGCGGTGGTATAATAGTGTCCATTTATTTTTGTGAGTATTACATGTACTGGTTCTATGGGCATTTGGATTCATCAGTTAGAGAGTTTAGATATCGTGCGTCTTATTGTTAAGTGGATTTTTCCTTGTTTGTTTGGGTTTTTGTTCTTTGTTTACTTTTTCTGTAGGTCTATTGGAACTTAACTTGAGCGTTGTTTTTTGAGAACTGCGTCGGATTGGGTTCATGGGGAAGGTATATCGGTGAATGTATTTTTCCAACATCAAATTTTGATGAAGCCTAACCCATGGGATTTTTTAATAAAAAACCTCCTAATTAAACAAATTCTTGCCGATTAAATTTAGAATGTTGAAAATTAAACGCCGTGAAGACTTGTTGTTGCTCATTTGTGTATTGTGAAACGTTGGTTTTAAACGAGCTGCTTTGTAAAATACTTGTTTCTTTTTGAGTCAGTTCTGATACTTCAAAAAATACTTTCTATATAAGCATTGTTGTTTGGGAAACAATTAGTCAATTAAGGATATATTTTTTATCTGTATGCTTTTTCTTGTGTTGTATTGCATTCGTTTCAAAATATCCTAACTACCCAAAAGAAAGTGCAATTTTGTAGGGCGATTTAATTTTTATATGTGGTGCTATTGTATCTGTGTTTGTGTTAGAGATGTAATATTTAGTCTTCTATATTTGTCCTTGATCTGTAATTTGCTGTTTAAACTGTTTATGGTCGGGATATTTTTGTAATAAATTGTTTTTTCAATAAAGTTGTGTTTAATATCTGTTATTTGGAACATTTAGTAAAAATTTGTTCTGTTCCATTGCTCGAGTTGGTATGAATAATAGTTCAATGTTTCCATAGTTTGTTATGCTTGTGTCAAGTGCGTTGGCTAGTTTATTGGACGTTTTAAAAGGTAAAACTTTGTTTGTAGATTACGAATTTCAATCCATTCATAATGTTAATGATGTTTGATTCTGCTCAGGAGTCGATTAGAAAATCGAAGTCAAGATCTGGCAGTTGAAAACTTTTTGTTTTTTGGCTTCCCAAAAAAGTGCGATTGCCAAAATTTTTTCTGTAGGTGGTAGTACTTTATCTGTCAATTTCTGATTTATTTTGTTCATATTTTGAGTTTTTTGACTATATGAGGAGTGTAATAAATGTTATCCCAATTTTTTTTTGGTTCTTGAGGTTCTGAGTTAGGATTTTCATTCTGATAGTAACTCGCTTCAATTGGTGTTCCTATTTCATGTTCTATTCTAAGCATGTTAATAACTAATGTGTTTTCGTTTTCACTTTGGTCATCTGCACTTTCACAGTGTATATGTTTAGTTGAATTTCTCAAGTTTCCGTGTTATCAATACCTGGGTGTCTGCAGTTGTTTCAATTATAGATTGTACCTGATTGTTTTGTCATTGAATTTTTGGTGTACTGCTTCTATAGTTTTGACTTTGTCGATTTGAATATTGTGAAATATTTTGATATGGCATCTATATTTTTAACTGATTTTATACGGTCTGTTGTTTGGATGATTTTGTGATCTATTCTCAGAATAGTTTCTCGTACGATTTTTCGAAAAATTTCGATCGACGTTGTTTGAAAAATTCTTTGATCGAACGTTGGAATAGTATCTGTTTCGGGGGTTTGAATTTGAGTGATTCCTGTCATCTTTTAGTTATAATTTCCATTCGAATTTAACCTAGAGTAATTGTTTTTTTCTAGTGATTGTTTTGACTATTTGATCTACTATATCGGTTTTTTGAATAGTTTTTTGAAGGTTGTCTATCTGATTATCTTCCGCGAAAGTTATTAGAATAAGGGGATTGTGATCTGTTAGTAGTATAGGTAGTTGGAGTGGTTGTCTTGAGCTAATATTACTTTGTGGGTTTTTTTCGGTAGATTCTGGTCTGTTTAATGTATTGGTAGAAATAAACTTTAGGTTCTTTGAATTTTGGTGGTCTAGTTGAAACATCTTGTTGTTTTTGTCTGCATTCAGCAATACTGTGTCCATAACTGCGGCAATGGTTACACCCTTGTTTGAATGAATGCTTCCTTCAAAATTTGGATTCTTTTCTTAGATGTTCAGGATTTTTGTGAATTTTTCCTCTAATTGGTTGTCGGAGTCTTGGATGTTCTTTATATATGAAATTGTTGTTTGAACTTTATTTACGTATTGTAGTTTCACTTTTTCTAATTTCTCCTGTTCTAAATTATCTTGTTGTTTTCGGAAAGTTACATCGGATTCTCGAATTAATAGTGGATGTGATGCTTTCTTTTTTATTGTTTTATTTCTTAATTTTGCTGTCAAGGTCGTAAATAGAATTTCTGTCATTTTTTTGTATTTTCATCGTTTTGAGAGAACAAGCTTTTCTTACTAGGTTTTTGACTTTAACAGTCAGTTGTTTTATAGTTTCATTCAAAAAAATTCGAAGTTTGTTGCATCTTTGATGTTGTTTTTTTCGTTCAGAGTCGAATATTTAGGAAAATTCTTGAGTAATTCATTTGCAATGATATTTAATTTCTATGCGTAAAGCAGAAAAGCAATTTTGGGCTGCGCTGTCGAGTGTAACTTGATTCAGTGATGTGCGTCTATGAATCCAATTTTGTTGAAGTGATAAGTTTATAGGTTCTGGGCCTGTATTTGAGATTAGGTTATCTGTAACACCGTTTATGTGGTTTTCTACTGAGTATTCAGGGTATCTTCCTGTAATTACCATGAGGGGTGTTTTGGATGATATAGATGATCCACTCTTAAGGTATGAATTCGTTGTAATTTGGAGTGATTCTGCTGTGTTTGGTATTTGTGTAAAGTTTGAAAATTGGTTTTTTGTATTTTCATGTTGTTGCAGATAATAAAGTAACGAGGTTTCGGTTTTCATGGTTTCGAGTTGGTGACCTTGAGTATTTGTATAGTATAGTGATAATATGTTATATTAAGGTTGTGCAAAAGTTTGCCTTTGAGAAGTTTGTTGTTGTGTTTGCCTTAGTTGTTGGAGGTTCATGTAAGGTTCGGAAATATCTTTTTGAAAAAAATCAGCTAATTGATTTATATCATTCCAACAATTTTTTCGTTGAATATGAGTGTTTTGTTGTTGGTTTTGATGAAAAAACTCTTAATCTTCAGAGTAGTGTGAATGGCTTCTTATGAATTGCCTGTTAGTTATGTTGTTTTTGTTTTGTTGAAAAACTGGATAATTTTCAGTGCGATTTGACTGAATTTTTCTTTTATCATTAAAATTTACTGATTGAAATATTGGTTTTAGGACATGTTGGGTATAATTGTGTTCTTGAGATTGATTTTGTGTTGTATAGAGAGTTCGTGCAGTTGGATTACTAATGTTTCTTTTAGCGACAAAATCATTATTTTGTTTTGCAAAGCTATTTCCAATTGGGTGTTTTTTTAATGTTTTTTTTTAGTTTTTGGTCTGTTTGTTTGATAATCCAATAAAAAAATGTTTTCGAACGACTGACTATTAGAATGTTAATTGTAATGTCGTTGCTGGAAAAAGATTATTGTTTTTTTTTGCGTGTGTTGTAATTGTTGGATGAATAGGAGAGATATTTTATTGTGTCGTTACAGGTAGTGCTTTGATTAGTTCTTCGTTAAGAAAAAATGATGGAGTTTGGATATCTTGTCGTTTTACGTTCCTGTTACCATTAAGGGTTTCTTGTGTGTTTATAAATTTTTATTTTTTCTTTTTCTTGTGTTTATAAATATTCTTTCTTGTCCTTTCATTAAACATTTCGTTAAAATTTAAAGGGGTTTTATCAGTTCTGAGTGAAGAATTGTCCTTGTGTCTCTAAAATTGTCGTTGTGTACGGAAATGGTTGCAATAGTTGCACATGAAATATCATCTGGGATGTTAAAATATTATACATGAGACCATTCAGGGTTCCATACATGATCTACTTCGTCTGCCAAAATTAAATCATCGTTTGTTTGTGGTCTAAAATTTTTTCTTGCTTGTGAAATTATACTTAGGTTGAGTTGAAAATAATCTATAGTTAACCATGCTAGGTATCCTTGTAGATCACCTTTAATTATAAGTGATGTTTCACTATCAGTGAGTGCTTCACGAAACGAGTCTGGAAATTGTGAAAAAAGATTTAAGTTGTGTGTTACTGTTGCGTGTCGAGATGTTTGTAATGGTGGTATATAAAATCTTCCAATCGTTTCTAATATAGAACCATAACTATAAAAGATGGAAAAACATCATTTGTGAAAAATGAGCTTGCTCTCTGTGAAGTTCCATATTGAATTTGTTTGATTTTTTCTGTTAAAGTTTTTGAGAAACACAATTTTATAGCATCTGCTTGTATTCTGGTGGTTGATTTGATGATTGTGGTGGTAGAATTTCAATAGTAATTATGTCGTAATGTGAAGTGATATTACTGATACCTGGTAGGTAGTAATCAAACATTTGTCTTTTGTTGTTTAGTTCAGGAAATCCTTGTTTACATGGGTTATTTCCTTTTTGAAATAAATTTACGATTGGATTGTGGCAAAGTTGTACTTGTCCTCTAGCAGGTTTGCTTTGCTGATTAATGACAAAAGAAAATTCAGAGCCAACGACAAAAATTTTGTCGAAATGAATCATATTATGTATGGGATTACAATTATTGGCTAACTTTCAATATGTCGTATTGGTAGATTACAATTGTATAGTTTTACTTCTTTGCGAATATATGGCATTTTTTAATCTGCGTTTTCTTTTTATAGATGATGCTGTTGTGGGTTTTGATTCTTAAAATTATCTTTGAACGTCTACTGGTTTAATTTTGTCGCGGATCAAATCTCGAAGGTTTTGGAGTTGTTATTTCATTGTTGAGTCAGATTCCAAATATGCGTTTCTTGTTCTGGAAAAATGTTTGAACTATTTGTTTTTGTTTTGTGATTATTGACTTTTCTTTTAATGTTTTTACTCGTTTTGAATGTCCTATTTTTTGTTTATGCGGTGTTTTTACAAGAACATATCTTTCTTCTTGAACTAAACCTTTATGTAGTACTATTGTTTATTTGTTTCCTAAAATATCTCTTGACATAAGTGTTAGAGTGATGGATGAAAGTACTAGGGTTATGTTTTTTACTCAAACAGTTATTGTTAAATTTTTGTTAAGTTATCTTAATCCTGGGGGATAGGTGTATAGACCGGTTGGAGAGAGATTTTATCGATTCCTCAGCTAACGGTTGCTCTTCTCCAGAACAGTTCCTGATATCTAGCCTCGCAACTACCATTATACACTAGATCTATTGAGACAAGTAAATACAAGAGTAAGATTTAGATTGGTATTAGACTAAGAAGCCGCACGAGTCTATCCGGCCTGAAACACGACAGCGCGACGAACAGGCGGTGTTCCTTATCTGAAAATCCTCTTTGATTGAGCCACACCGGGCATACACTGATCTGTTGCGACCAAGAGTTTCGAACAGACATCTACATACTTAGATTTAGCAAGTTCAAAATGGAAATAAGATCCAAAACACAACACGTAGGCGCAACCCGATTCGAGATTTTTCACCTAATTTGAAGCAAGATTTGAGCGGTTTGAGCGGTTTTTTTAGACAATTACGCTCAAAATTTTGCTTCAAAATGGGCGGTTCGAGCGGTTTTTAAACGGGGTATCTAAAATAAACGCTCAAAAACCGCGCAAGATTTGAACGGTTTTGAGCGGGTTATCTAGAAAAACCGCTCAAAAAACGCGCAGGATTTGAGATGTTTTTTTTTCTAAACAGCTCAAAAACCGTTCAAATCTTGCGCGGTTTTTGAGCGGTTTTTTTTAGATAAACCGCTCAAAACCGTTTAAATCTTGCGCGGTTTTTGAGCGGTTTTTGAACTGTTTATCTAAATTAAACGCTCAAAAACCGTGCAAGATTTGAACAATTTTGAGCGGGTTTTCTAGAAAAACCGCTCAAAAAGCGCGCAGGATTTGAGAGGTTGTTTTATATAAACAGCTCAAAAACCTTTCAAATCTTGCGCGGTTTTTGAGCGGTTTTTTTTTAGATAAACCGCTCAAAACTGTTTAAATCTTGCGCGGTTTTTGAGCGGTTTTTGAACTGTTTATCTAAAATAAACGCTCAAAAACCGTGCAAGATTTGAACGGTTTTGAGCGGGTTTTCTAGAAAAACCGCTCAAAAAGCGCGCAGGATTTGAGAGGTTGTTTTATATAAACAGCTCAAAAACCTTTCAAATCTTGCGCGGTTTTTGAGCGGTTTTTTTTAGATAAACCGCTCAAAATTGTTTAAATCTTGCGCGGTTTTTGAGCGGTTTTTGAACTGTTTATCTAAAATAAACGCTCAAAAACCGTGCAAGATTTGAACGGTTTTGAGCGGGTTTTCTAGAAAAACCGCTCAAAAACCGCGCAGGATTTGAGAGGTTGTTTTTTCTAAACAGCTCAAAAACCGTTCAAATCTTGCGCGGTTTTTGAGCGGTTTTTTTTAGATAAACCGCTCAAAACTGTTTAAATCTTGCGCGGTTTTTGAGCGGTTTTTGAACTGTTTATCTAAATTAAACGCTCAAAAACCGTGCAAGATTTGAACAATTTTGAGCGGGTTTTCTAGAAAAACCGCTCAAAAAGCGCGCAGGATTTGAGAGGTTGTTTTATATAAACAGCTCAAAAACCTTTCAAATCTTGCGCGGTTTTTGAGCGGTTTTTTTTTAGATAAACCGCTCAAAACTGTTTAAATCTTGCGCGGTTTTTGAGCGGTTTTTGAACTGTTTATCTAAAATAAACGCTCAAAAACCGTGCAAGATTTGAACGGTTTTGAGCGGGTTTTCTAGAAAAACCGCTCAAAAACCGCGCAGGATTTGAGAGGTTGTTTTATATAAACAGCTCAAAAACCGTTCAAATCTTGTGCGGTTTTTGAGCGGTTGTTTTATATAAACAGCTCAAAAACCGTTCAAATCTTGCGCGGTTTTTGAGCGGTTTTTTTAGATAAACCGCTCAAAACTGTTTAAATCTTGCGCGGTTTTTGAGCGGTTTTTGAACTGTTTATCTAAAATAAACGCTCAAAAACCGTGCAAGATTTGAACGGTTTTGAGCGGGTTTTCTAGAAAAACCGCTCAAAAACCGCGCAGGATTTGAGATGTTTTTTTTTCTAAACAGCTCAAAAACCGTTCAAATCTTGCGCGGTTTTTGAGCGTTTTTTTTTTAGACAAACCGCTCAAAACCGTTTAAATCTTGCGCGGTTTTTGAGCGGTTTTTGAACTGTTTATCTAAATTAAACGCTCAAAAACCGTGCAAGATTTGAACAATTTTGAGCGGGTTTTCTAGAAAAACCGCTCAAAAAGCGCGCAGGATTTGAGAGGTTGTTTTATATAAACAGCTCAAAAACCTTTCAAATCTTGCGCGGTTTTTGAGCGGTTTTTTTAGATAAACCGCTCAAAACTGTTTAAATCTTGCGCGGTTTTTGAGCGGTTTTTGAACTGTTTATCTAAAATAAACGCTCAAAAACCGTGCAAGATTTGAACGGTTTTGAGCGGGTTTTCTAGAAAAACCGCTCAAAAACCGCGCAGGATTTGAGAGGTTGTTTTTTCTAAACAGCTCAAAAACCGTTCAAATCTTGCGCGGTTTTTGAGCGGTTTTTTTTAGATAAACCGCTCAAAACTGTTTAAATCTTGCGCGGTTTTTGAGCGGTTTTTGAACTGTTTATCTAAATTAAACGCTCAAAAACCGTGCAAGATTTGAACAATTTTGAGCGGGTTTTCTAGAAAAACCGCTCAAAAAGCGCGCAGGATTTGAGAAGTTGTTTTATATAAACAGCTCAAAAACCTTTCAAATCTTGCGCGGTTTTTGAGCGGTTTTTTTTTAGATAAACCGCTCAAAACTGTTTAAATCTTGCGCGGTTTTTGAGCGGTTTTTGAACTGTTTATCTAAAATAAACGCTCAAAAACCGTGCAAGATTTGAACGGTTTTGAGCGGGTTTTCTAGAAAAACCGCTCAAAAACCGCGCAAGATTTGAGAGGTTGTTTTATATAAACAGCTCAAAAACCGTTCAAATCTTGTGCGGTTTTTGAGCGGTTGTTTTATATAAACAGCTCAAAAACCGTTCAAATCTTGCGCGGTTTTTGAGCGGTTTTTTTAGATAAACCGCTCAAAACTGTTTAAATCTTGCGCGGTTTTTGAACTGTTTATCTAAAATAAACGCTCAAAAACCGTGCAAGATTTGAACGGTTTTGAGCGGGTTTTCTAGAAAAACCGCTCAAAAACCGCGCAGGATTTGAGATGTTTTTTTTTCTAAACAGCTCAAAAACCGTTCAAATCTTGCGCGGTTTTTGAGCGGTTTTTTTTAGACAAACCGCTCAAAACCGTTTAAATCTTGCGCGGTTTTTGAGCGGTTTTTGAACTGTTTATCTAAATTAAACGCTCAAAAACCGTGCAAGATTTGAACAATTTTGAGCGGGTTTTCTAGAAAAACCGCTCAAAAAGCGCGCAGGATTTGAGAGGTTGTTTTATATAAACAGCTCAAAAACCTTTCAAATCTTGCGCGGTTTTTCAGCGGTTTTTTTTTAGATAAACCGCTCAAAACTGTTTAAATCTTGCGCGGTTTTTGAGCGGTTTTTGAACTGTTTATCTAAAACAAACGCTCAAAAACCGTGCAAGATTTGAACGGTTTTGAGCGGGTTTTCTAGAAAAACCGCTCAAAAACCGCGCAGGATTTGAGAGGTTGTTTTATATAAACAGCTCAAAAACCGTTCAAATCTTGCGCGGTTTTTGAGCGGTTTTTTTAGATAAACCGGTCAAAACCGTTCAAATCTTGCGCGGTTTTTGAGCGTTTTTTTTAGACAAATTGTTCAAAAACCGCTCAAACCGCTCATTTCAAGCAAGATTTTGAGCGTATTTGTCTAAGAAAACCGCTCAAACCGCTCAAATCTTGAGCGGTTTTTTGAGCGTTTTTTAAATCGCTCAAAAACCGCTCAAACCGCTCATTTTGAAGCAAGATTTTGAGCGCAATCGTCTAAAAAAACTGCTCATACCGCTCAAATCTTGCTTCAAAAGAGGCGAACAGCCTCAAATTGGGATCCCTTCTCGAGAAGACAGCGGGCATGGAAGATTCTCTAACAAAACCGTCGAGCAATTTTTTTAACGTTCCAAAATGTTTAATGTTTCTAACGTTTTGGTCGCGCCGTCTCCACCTCGGTCTGGAAACTCGCGCCGTCTCCGCCTTGGTCTGAGAAGTCGCGTCGTCTCCGCATTGGTCTGAAAAGTCGCTCCGTCTCCGCATTGGTCTAAAAAGTCGCGCCGTCTCCTCCTTGGTCTGCAAAGTCACGCCGCCTCCGCCTTGGTAGCGAGGAATGATTTCTTGGTCGCACCGTCTCCACCTCGGTCTGGAATGTCGCGCCGTCTCCGCCTTGGTCTGAAAAGTCGCGCCGTCTCCGCTTCGGTCTGCAAAGACGCACCGTCTCCACCTTGGTCGCGAAAGTCTTGAAAGTGCACATTTTGGTCGCGCTGGCCAAGCTGGTCGCGCCGTTGCCTTTGAAGTCGCGCCGTTTCCTGAGTCGCACCATATCCACCATAGTCACGAAAGTCGCGCCGTCTCCACTTCGGTCGAGAAATCCCTGAAAAACTTTTTTAAAGTCGCGCCGTCTCCATGTTGGTCTGGAAAGTCGCGCCGTCTCCATCTTGTTCTGGAAAGTCTGGAAATAGGTAGGTTTGGTCGCACCGGTCACGCCATTTCCTGACCCGCAGGGTCGCGCCATATCCGCCTAGGTCGCGAAAGTCGCGCCTTAGTTTTTCGGTCGCGAAAGTCTGGAAATGGCAACTCTTGGTCGCGAGAGTCTGGACATACTAATTATGAGTCGCGATGTTTTGGTCGCGCCACCTCCGCTTCGGTCGCGATAGTCGCGACGGATCATCATGGTCGCAAAAGTCTGGAAATGCCATGTTTAGATCGCCAAAGCCTGGACATGCCTAATTTTGGTCTGGAAAGTCTGGACATGCCAAAATTTTGTCGCGAAAGTCTGGACATGAGTCTGGGACCTCGACCCGGGAAGACCGCTTAAAACCGCTTCAAAACCGCTCAAACCTTGCTTGAAAAACCGTTCAAAAATCACCGCAAAAAATGAGCGGTTTTTGAGCTGTTTTTTAATCAAGATTTGAGCGGTTTGAGCGGTTTTTCCAAAAAAAAACCGCCCAAACCGCTCAAACCGCTCAAATCTTGCAGGAAAACCGCTCCGACCGCTCATATCTTGAGCGGTTTTTGAGCGGGATCTCGACCCGGGACCAGATGATATGGGTTTTTGGGCTCTATGTCATAGAGTAGTTGCTTTATGAGAAAAGGGTTCTGGTTCGACCATTTCGGGCAAAAAATAAAGTCGAATGCTGGACCAGTGGAATATTGTGCATCGTGCATTTTGTGTTCTGCTGCAGGTGTGGACACGCAGCCTCAGACCTTGAGTGGGCGAGTACTGGGGTGTTTCTGGTGGTTCTTCTCCCTTACAGTGACTGCCATGTACATGGCCAACTTGGCCGCCTTCCTCACCGTGAACAGAATGGCTCTGCCCATCGACAGTCTCAACTCCCTCGCCACTCAAAACAAACTCCACTTCGGCACTGTGCGCAACTCGCCAGTGCACCATGGTGAGCATAACTTAAGCAATCATCGAGATAACATACATTCAATATGCAACCAAACTTCTCAAAAGTTTTTTTTCTTGTTTACTTGAGCAATTTTATCTAAAAACAAATGGCAATTCAATTATTTTTATTCAAGCAAAAAAAACATGGGTGAATTTTCAGTTTCATTCGACACATTTGACACCTTCCAAGTTTTTTTCCCATTGTTGCTTTGCGTAACAAAACTTAAAAACTTTTGCCGAATGCCTGTAACACTTCTTACAGCAAATTGTATCAATGTAGTTAGTTACCCTAGTAGATTAACAAGGTTTTTCTTGCAAGATCTTGTAAGGTTCTTGACAAAAACAAGGTATATCTTGCCATGAGCTTGCAAGCTGCTTGCAAAATCTTACAAGATAAAACAAACAAAGAAATTCAGGCCTTCAGAATAACGAAAAAAAATTGACCGAAGTTAGATTCAGCAAAATCAAAATAGAAATAAGATCCAAAACACAACACGAAATTTTGAGAAATAATGAAAACAAACCTCAACGTTTCAGTAAGTCTAATCAATACCATTGAGTATTCAAGCTTCTACCGGGTCAAAACCCTAACAGCAAACCGCCCTTGTACGTCGTGAAACGAAAAAGCAGACTGCAACCATTACTTCTCCACAAATCTATAAAGCCAGTACATTTTCATTCACTAATATGAAACAAAATACTTGGAATAGTAAGATTCGTTTCCAAGATAAATCTTCCAATGATGTAAAACTAATAAAAACATAATACCAAAAACGATTCAGATCAGTTGTTTATTCTGAAAAATCTGCACTTATTTGAAAAATGTTGTAAAATTAAATTAAATTGAAAGAAAAATTTAAAAAGTAAATCAAAAATTGATATAACTTAGTTTTATCAAAAGTATAAAAAAATCATTGCTTCTCAAGGACTCCTGTCATCCTTAATCAGGCTTCTTTATTTGTTCCTCTAAAAAAAGCTCATTGTCACTCAAAAAACTAATATCGTTTAAATTTTAAGTTCTAACCTTTTGTAAAATCTTTAACTTTATATCTAAATCTTGTCAAGGTCTATCCTTGTTTTAAATCAGATAATTTTTATTTAAACCAGACCATCAAGGCTATCCTTGGAACCATAAAAATTTAACTCAGTTTTTTTTTCAATCATTTTGAATACCTGATCATCAAGGCTTTCCTTGGATCAATTAGAACAAATTTTCCCCCATCTCTTAATAGTAGTGTCTGACGACCTCAAATCTCGATTCACACTCTAACCGTTACAAAGGACCCAGGACTAATTGAAAATAACTATCCGTTTTAATTAAGATAAACAGTCAAGAACTTTGGTTACTCGTCCTTCACTTGAGCCCTTCCCTTAATCGACCTAAACTGAAACCTATCTTAAAATTAAAAGGCTTTAAAAAAGTATCTAACAACCTATTTGTGTTCCAGTTATACCTGAACCTTTTGGATTGATTTACTATTCCCCAACTTTTGATCACGAATCAAAACCATAAGTAAGATAAGTTTTGTTATAAAAATGAGATAACAAAACGGTTAGAAAAGGTCAAGTGTGGCTATAGACTCTTGTGAGATTCTTGACAAAATCAATGTATATCTTGCCAAGAACTTGCGAGGCATCTTGAAAAGTCTTGCAATATAAAACAAATAAAGAAAACCAGTCCTGCAAAATTACAAAAAAAAATATGACCAAAATTGAGTAATTTTTTTTGTCGAGATAACCAAAAAGCAACCGATGTACAAAGGAAATTTTATTAACCCAGGGGTGGATCTAGGATTTTCTCCAGAACGAGTGGCAGATTTTCAGAAGAAAAAAGTAAATTTTTTTTAGGTCGAACAAATTGATTTTCCGAGCTATGCCATTTTAGTAAAAATTACCTGCTTTAGCCAACTGTTTTGCACCGCATGCAATGTTTTGAAAAAGAAGCCAAAAATGACGTTTCTACGCAGTTTTCTGACGGTCTAGAAAAACTGTATCAAAAGCAGCATGGGCGCTTATTTCGACGAAACAAAAAAATCAGACGTTGAACAATTGATATAATTAGATTTTTCTCGTCAAGGTAATATCGGCCATAATCGTCTGAATAAGTCAAAGCAAGCTGTCAAATGGCCAGTATTTGTCCTTGAGACAAATTTTTTTTTTGACGGGCAGCCATAATCAAGGTAGAACTGTTAGAGCGAAAAAAACGGTTAGAAAAGGTCAAGTGTGGCTATAGGCCCTCGGACTCACAAGTATGAATGAAAGGGTATGGATTACATGGCAACTGGCAAGTCTGTGTATAGTCGGTCCGCGGTACGGTAGCTTATCTTGCACAGCTGGGCCATTAAATCTCATCAATGCTTTTTTCGGTCCAATGAAATTGTCCTATCCAAATGTTCGTTACAACATCTTTCGTCCCCAAACAGGGAAGAATTGGAGCGATTTTTACGATCGGGCGGGTCAGCTCGCTCTTAAAGGTCTTTATGTCAGCGGATTTAAATTTAACAGCTGATTGGTTGTGCCACATCGCCCCTTTTTGAGGGAAAGAACGTATTCTCGCATCCAGCGTGTTCATATTGCGTTCGCGTATCATCGCGCTCTAGCGTACTGCCTCTTATGGTTGATTTTTCTTCAAAACTTAGCGCCGTACAACTAGCTGAGGGTTGACCAAGTTTAAAATAGTTTGGGTTCAGCGCCTCTAAATTTAGCGAAATGTAACTAACGGCTGTGATCGGTCTCGCGTTTAGTGACTGCTTAACAATGCAAAAGGTGGTTCCTAGAACTTCCTCAGTTACAGTTACTTTTCGGTTGCCTAGAATGTCATACAGAATATGAATGACAGTTCTAACAAACCGCTCCCATAAGCAGCCATGGTGCGGTGCACTGGGTGAATTGAACTTCTACTTGATCTCTTTTGGGCAAAAACAGGGGGAGCCAGCTTGTTCCAACTCTCAACGCAAGCTGAGAGCACTTTTTGAGCGCCAACAAAGTTCGTACCGTTGGCGCGAATGATGACAGTCGGATTACCAAGAGTACCACGTCGTGCAATAAACCTCTCCACGCCCATAACACAAGAGTTTATGTCAAGAGAGGGAAGCATTTCATTGTGTACCGCTCTTGTGGTGAGGCAGGTGAACAAAAAACACCATCTCTTTTCCGTACTTCTGCGGATCGGAACTAGGAACGGCCCATGTTAGAAAAAAGGAGTTGCGTGTAACCCAATTTTTCAATATTCATATCAGACATCATAGGTGTTACCGGTCTGCGCTTTCCGTTTTCGTCACTCAACGCAATGTTTTACAATAATTCGCAGCAACCATCTCATATTGAGAAATTTTTCAGCTTCCTGCAAAAGCACGTTGTGAGTGCTTTCACAATCTGGCTTGGGGCAATTTCTGGCCTTGCTAGAATTACGAAAATTGGGATTGCCCTTTAAACACGAAAAGTGAAATTTTTGTTCGGTTTCATACTTCGCGTTTCGTTTTTTATTCAATAAAAACTGCGCAATTCCAAAGAGCGTTTTGACCTTTAAATACACATCACGGAGACAGTTTGATTTTTTCTCAATGTTTTCTTTTTTTTTGCGTTAATTGCAAACACTTTACTGCCTACTTTTTGCTTCACTGGTTCTTCAGACGTACTCTTAGAACTAAATGACTTAAGCCTCTCATGAAGTCTTACGGTTTGTATTGACCATGCCTCCTTAAGTTTCGGGGCATCTTACTCACAGCTTGATTCAATAAGTCCCCATTTTTCAGGTCGTTGTTGAAAGACAGAAGAAAACTTGTAGAGGAAAGTTAATTAGATTTTACAAGTTCTGCATTTTTGGAGGCAGAGAATTTCTCATTTTCTCCAGATGAGACCCCACTACGATATGCGAATTCCCAAAATTGCTCCGAAGAGTTGCTAATGCATCCCTACATGGTGCTCCGCTATAGCTTTAATAGGAGATTACGGATTTTGCTTCACCCGCCACGAGCGTTTTCAGATAGGTGCGCTTTTCATCATCACGGAGTATGATTGAATAAACCGTCGATTTGAACTGGCCAAACCACTCATGACAATTAAATGGGCTGCTATCAAACTGTGTCATTTTCAATTTTGTGATTTTAATGTTAGGTAAAGTTAGTACCCTTCATTTTTGCTTTAGATTATGATACTCCTGTTTTTCATACCGCACAAATACACAAGCTTGAAATGGGATTTGTTTTTTAAGTGTCTGAAGTTTCGTGGAAGTTTTAAGCAAAAAGAGTTTTAAAAAAAATTTGTCATCATCATAGGCCGTTGCTTTTTTCATAGGATTCATTCACGAATTGAATTTTTGTCACATTAATTCTCGCAAAACGCGGTAAAATTATTTAATAATGGCATGATTTGTTGCGAACTAATTATTCATAGTCTTGACTCCTATATGAACTAAGGACAATTCAAGATTATGCGTCAACCCCGTTAACTAACTTGAACAGGATTTCACTTTTATCAGGTTTGAGATGAATAAACGTTCAACATTACCTTGATGATACGATTCGCGACCGAATCTATTTATATTTACGCTGGATACTTGTGAACATTGAGCTTTCTTTTCAGAAAATTTTCCTGTAATTTTAAAGCCTAAAAAATTTGTAGCGCTGGTTTTAGAATAGAGTGTGAAAACTCCATAAAATTTCGCGATTGCATTATTTTTCTTCGCATTATGTTACTTGGTTTATCGCATTTTTGTGTAGTGTTTTTTGTTGATTGTCTTCGCAATCAAACTGTGTTACTAGGCAGTATTCTGGTCCTGTGCGTGGTGATGGGTTGTCGTGAACTGTTAATTTCCAGTGCAATAACAGATAAAAAATGTTTTGTAGTAAAAGTATCAAAAAAACATGAGTACGATAGCAAAAAGGCTTTGAAAAATTTGTCATTATCATAGCCCGTTAACTTTTGCTTTTTTTGAAGGATTCATTCACGAATTGAATTTTTGTCACATTAATTCTCGCAAAACGCTGTAAAATCATTTAAAAATGGCATGATTTGTTGCGAACTAAGTATTTACAGACTTGACTTCTAAATGAATTAAGGACAATTCAAGATTATGCGTCAACCCCGTTAACTAACTTGAACAGAATTTCACTTTTATAATTCTGACCTCTCCTCATTGAAAGAATAATCTGCGGGCCATGATAGGCTTTTGTTACAGCAAGGTTTTATACAATTCTTCCTATAAAGTTGTCCGACTCATTTTTTCTTAGAAGAACCAATAATGACAATATAAATTCTCAATGTAGAGCAAATATTAACTCTTGTCTATAAAAATGTAATCTAATCTCATCAAAAAAGAGTTAATAAACACTTATATGCTACCGTTTTTTGTATATCTCAAAACATCTGAAGTGCTCAATTATAAACGAACAAAACGAAACGAACAAACGAATTAAACTGTGCTTGTTTTAAAGTTTTGTAATCCAATTTTCATCGGCTGTAAAAAGTTGCTCATCATCGTTCTATCAGAAAATTTTGAAGTTTGTACATTAAATTATAATAGATCAAGATGAAATTCGTTTATCATTCTCACTTTCTTTTCTGTTATGTTTTGCTCATAAATTAAAAATTTTATAGACACTAGCCAAGTAAAGAGAGCAAGTCTTTTCGGAAATATTCAAGTCAAATCAAATACTTAACTTCTTATCACTAAAATATCATCACAAATTTTTACCTCATTGAGTAGTCTGCAGCCACCGCAAGAATCTTCCAAAAATTTGAATACACTTGGATTGATCTTGCAATGAAAATGAATACTGTTGCAGTACTTTTACAGTAAAAAGAGTACTCTTGCTGTTCTGAGTTTAGGTCGGGTTGGCCTTCTCATAGAGTAATTTCGGATAAGCTTCACCGTCTGCCTGTCATACTATTTGCTTTTGGTCGGATGGATTCGTGCAACTTCTTAGTCTGATACCGTTCCTAATCTTACCATTATATTTCCTAGTCTCAGTAGATCTATTATATACTGATATTCTTGGGAGGTTAGAGGAAGGAAAGAGGAAAATACACTCTAATTTTCTCTGGCTAAAACTATAAATAGTGTCAGCTTTACAACTCATCATAACTTTTGTAATGAACAATGATTGTTAAGTTCTAAATAATTTAGAGTGATGCATATCTAAAATTATCATAAACACTAGTTTGAACTGGTTTCACCCAACTAGATTTTCTTGAGAGCTATAGATGAATAGTCTTATAGAATCTTTGAGGAGAGTGTTGATTGATTGTGTCGTTGATGAACTGGTTGTTGAGTTCGTTGAGATTGACAGATTGCTGTGAACCAAAAGATTGTACTGAAGATCGTTGCAGATTTTGTGCCAACGAAACTTCGATTTCTTAAATTAGAGCGAAACTACGTGCATTATCAAACTTTAGTTCGTATTGATCGAGCAGAGAGATAAGTGTTAACAATTCTGTATGAAGCGCAAAACGACCTAGATCCGTATTTTTGAGCTCAATACCGAGTGGGCTCTATTTATACATATTTCTGCCCTTTTACTGATTACGTTTCAGTTATAGTCTTGCTAGTCGTTTTGGCAAAAGCACTTTTTTAGTTCAATTGTTTTTAAGAGTTGCTCACCCTTGAGCTAGTCTTGGTAAGAAATTAAGTGAAAATTAAGCTCAAGATGGCCTTCGAATGACTGATGGGTTAGTCTAGTAAAGTATAACTTGTCAGCGTTTCTTTGAGGAGAGTCTTTTTTGTTTGTAACCTTTTCTGTTTTTTTTTGTGTCAGGTGTTTTTTTCTTTAGTGCGTTTTGGTTGTGTTCTTTTCTCAAAAACAATTCGTCTTCGATTAGTGTTTACTCAGAGTTTATTTAGATTTCATATAGTCTTGATAAAAAAAAGATATTGACATGATATCCAGTTCTAACTGGTTTAAGTATAGTGGGACTTTCCTGTACATAATATTATTGCGGTGGCAATAGCAATCTTTGTTGGTTATCTAAGCTTAATTACTTATTCCAACTGGGTGAAAAGAAAGTATGAAACTCGTGAAAGCTGTTTAAAGTTGTTATCACTTAGTATGTCCAAGCTTAAGTTCATTTTTGTACGATTATTTTCTACCGTTCTACCGAAGTTTGCTGAAATGCTTGAGAGAGTTTTACAAAAAATGGCGATTCAAGGTACGAGTTGGAGAGTTTACAAGTCAAAGCACACCCGAAAAGGTTAGACGTATCTTTAATTTATTCTCATTTATTAAGCTATTACTTTGTGTAATTATTTTACTGCGTTTCGTTTAATTTAGGACTTACTGCGAATTCTTAAATTACAAATTGGAAAACTTATGAATTATTTCCACGTTTTTATATATTTTTTTGAATTTTAGAACTTATTGGCAAAATTTAAACAAAAAATTGGGAATTTACACTCATAAATTGGCTAGTAAAACTTCAGATTTATTTCAGATTTTCAATTTAAATAGAATTGGGGCCAGCGAAGAAAACATTTGAAATGTTAGTTTCTCAAATAGGTGATTTCATTTTAAGTTTAGCTAACAAGCTGATTATGTTTCTAGTGCATAACAGAGGCCAAAAAAGTAGTATGATCTCGATTTCTTCTGGTTTCACTGAGAGTTCGTGGTGAGTGTTTTGGATTAAGTTGTAAAGTTTGTGGTTAAATTTTTAGGCCTATGGATATTTTTAAGAACGATATTTCAATTGCTGTATATAATTACGCCGGATGGTAATGGTGCATGAGACTTCAATGGGGAACGTGAGGTGAGAAAATGTATAATATTTGTCTATCGGCAAGGCAGGGACAGGAGATGAGGTCAGAGATGGAGAGGACTGAAGTTTGACGCTGAAGATTGGAAGAACAGGAAAGAGAGCGATGGTAGAATCCGAGTTGGCGCCTCATTTCGGGCTAAAATATTTCGAGAACGAAAACCAAATGTGTAAGGTTTTTCTTTTAATAGTTCGTATAATTCTTCTGAGTAGAGTGGTTGATAAGTAACTTGAGAGATTGGGCTTTGGTGTGTTTCTTTTATTTTGAATGGAACTGTGGTCCTCTTATCTGAGTAGAAGCAATAGTAAAAATTGTAAATATTGTTGATTTGATAAATTAGGTGAGTGTGATGGTGCTGTAAGTGTAATTTGTAGGCTGTTTTGTGGAATGACATATCTGTTCAGTTTTTTTGATAGGTTTCGCTGCATTTTTTTTATTTTATGATTGTATTAAAGTTTTATATATTGAGGACTGAAAATTGCAAAAAATCCTACGGATAACATTTGATCTCTACTTACTTGTCTGTTTACTTCCGTATGAATGGCACATCAAACGTTATTTCCTTAAATAGTGAAAACGAAAACTCTACAAAGTTATACCTTGCGTAAAAGATTGTGGTTCTTGCTCAGGTGAAGTAGAGCCGTCCTAAAAATGCTAATGGATTGCTTTTGAAAGAAAAACGAGAATTGATTCAAGAAAAATTTTGGGGCGCAATTTTTTTTCCGTTGAGTTAAGTTTGTAAAAACTTTAGCGTAATCTTTAAAGTCTTTCAAAAATTCACTACAATCTTGTGCGTATATATCTGAAAAAGCAGCTGTGTCGGCGAGTTTTCTCTGTTGAATTGCCTTGTATAGCAACCTTTGTTGAACTTTTTGTGTTCGGAATGGATGCTGTTTGTCAGATTTGGATTATTTTCCAATAGGTTGTGGGTTAACTTTCCATGGATTGTACGTTAATTGTCCGATACATTGTAGGTTGATTTTTTTTTAATTAACCGTGTGCGCCATGAAAAGGGTATTTTTCAACAAATTGTATTTGACCATGACTTTGTTCAAATTGGCGTTGATTTGTTGATTCTGAAAAAAAATGGAAATTTACGAGTGTTTTACTTTGCTCGTTATTTTCATCTAAATTTGAACCTTTTAGTTTTCGCAATTATCAGGGTTGTGAAGTAATAAACG
Organism: Symsagittifera roscoffensis; assembly: GCF_963678635.1. Taxonomy (NCBI): domain Eukaryota; kingdom Metazoa; phylum Xenacoelomorpha; order Acoela; family Convolutidae; genus Symsagittifera; species Symsagittifera roscoffensis. Next base: position 48,739,766 of record NC_087062.1, read on the forward strand.
TTCAAAATTACTTTGATGATGCGATTCGCGACCTAATCTATTTACATTTCCGCTGTTTACTTGTGAACAGTGAGCTTTCTTTCTCCTTAAAGCCTAAAAATTTTGTAGCGCGGGTGTTAGAATAGAGTGTGAAAACTGCATAAAATTTTGCGATTGCATTATTTTTCTTCGCCTTATGTTACTTGGTTTATCGCATTTTTGAGTAGTGTTTTTTGTTGATTGTCTACGCAATCAAAGCGTGTTACTAGGAAATCTTCTGGTCCGGTCTTTGGTGATGGGTTGTCGTGAACTGTTAGTTTCAACTGCAATAACAGGTAAAAATTGTTTTGTAATAAAAGTATCAAAAAATACATGAGTACGATAGCAAAAAGGCTTTAAAAAATTTGTCATTATCATAGCCCTTTAACTTTTGCTTTTTTCGTTGGATTCATTCACGAATTGAATTTTTGTCACATTAATTCTCGCAAAATGCGGTATAATCATTTATTATTGGCATGATTTGTTGTTAACTAATTATTTACAGACTTCTGAATGAACTAAGGACAATTCAAGATTATGCGTCAACCCCGTTAACTAACTTGAACAGAATTTCACTTTTATAATTCCGACCTCTCCTCATTGAAAGAATAATCTGCGGGCCTTGATAGGCTTATGTTTCAGCAAGGTTTTATACAATTTTTCCTATGAAGTTGTGCGGAATCATTTTTTCTTAGAAGAACCAAAAATGACAATGCAAATTCTTAAAAATTTAATCTAATCTCATCAAAAAAAAGTTGATAAACACTTATATGCTACCGTTTTTTGTATATCGCAAAAAATCTGAAGTGCATCATTATATCGGAACAAAACAAAATGAACAAACGAATTATTTTGTGCTTGTTTTAAAGTTTTGTAATCTAAATTTCATCGGCTGTAAAAAGTTGCTCTTCATCTTTCTATGAAAAAATCTTGAAGTTTTTACTTTAAATTAGAATAGATCAAGATGAAATGCGTTTTTCTGTCTCACTTTCTTTTTTCTGTTATGTTTTGTTCATAAATTAAATTTTTTATAGACATTAGCCTAAAAATTTCAAGTGCAATAACATCATAATAATTCTAACAAAACATTTTATAACAATTTTATCATAACAATTTTAACATATCTCAGGGTTGACAGATTGCTGTGAACCAAAAAGATTGTACTGAAGATCGTTGCAGATTTTGTGCCAATTAAACGTCGATTTCTTAGTTTAGAGCGAAACTACGTGCATTATCAAACTTTAGTTCGTATTGATCGAGCAGAGAGATAAGGGTTAACATCTCTGAATGAAGCGCAAAATGACATAGATCCGTATTTTTGAGCTCAATACCGAGTGGGCTCTATTTATACATATATCTGCCCTTTTACTGATTCCGTTTCAATTATAATCTTGCTAGTCGTTTTGGCAAAATCACTTTTTTTAGTTCACTTATTTTTAAGAGTTGCTCACCCTGGAGCTAGTCTTGGTAAGAAAATAAGTGAAAATTAAGCTTAAGATGGCTGACTGGTTAGGCTAGTAGAGTATAACTTGTGAGCGTTTCTTTGAGCAGAGTCTTTTTTTTGTTTGTAACCTTTTCTTTTCTTTTGCGTCAGGTGTTTTTTTCGTTAATGCGTTTTGGTTGTGTCCTTTTCTCAAAAACAATTTGTCTTCAATTAGTGTTTACTCGGAGTTTATTTAGATTTCATATGGTCTTGATTAAAAAAGATATTGACATGATATCTAGTTCTAATCTGGTTTAAGTAAAGTGGGACTTTCCTGTACATAATATTATTGCGGTGGCAATAGCAATTTTTGTTGGTTATCTAAGCTTAAATACTTATTCCAACTGGGTGAAAGGAAAGTATGAAACTCGTGAAAGCTGTTTAAAGTTGTTATCACTTAGTATGTTCAAGCTGAAAATCATTTTTATACGATTATTTTCTACCGAAGTTTGCTGAAGTGCAGAGAGAGTTTTACAAAAAAGGGCGCTTCAAGGTACGAGTTGGAGAGTTTACAAGTCAAAGCACACCCAAAAAAGTTAGCCGTATCTTTAATTTATTCTCATTTATTAAGCTATAATTTGTGTGATTATTTCACTGCGTTTCGTTTAATTTAGAACTTACTGCGAACTCTTAAGTTTACTGATTGGAAACATTATGAAATTTGAATTTTAGAACTTATTGGCAAAACTCAAATGAAAAGTGGGAATTTACACTCATAAAAAAGGCTAGTAAAAGTTCAGAAATAATTCAGATTTTTGATTAAAGTAGAATTGGGGCCAGCGAAGAAACCATTTGAAAAGTTAGTTTCTCAAAAAGGTGATTTCATTTTAAGTTTAGCTAACAAGCTGATTATGTTTTTAGTGCATAACAGTGGCCAAAAAAGTAGTATGATCTCGATTTCTTCTGGTGTCACTGAGATTTTGTGGGGAGTGTTTTGGGTTAAGTTGTAAAGTTTGTGGTTAAATTTTGGGCCTATGGATGTTTTTAAGAGTGGTATTTCAACAGGATGTCTATAATCACGCCGAATGATAATGGGGCGGGAGAATTCAATGGGGAACGTGAGGTGAGAAAATGTATAATATTTGTCTATCGGTAAGGCAGGGACATGAGACTAGGTCAGAGATCGAGAGGACTGAGATTTGACGCTTAAGGTTGGAAGGATAGGAAAGAGAGCGGTAGGAGAATCCGAGTTGGCGGCTCATTTCGGGCTAAATTGTTTCCAGAACAAAAACCAATTGTGTGAGGTTTTTCTATTAATAGTTCGTATGTTTCTTCTGAGTAGAGTGGTTGATAAGTAACTTGAGATATTGGGCTTTGGTGTGTTTCTTTTATTTTGAATGGAAATGTTTTCCTCTTATCTGAGTAGAAGTAATGGTAAGAATTGTAAGTGTTGTTGATTTGATAAATTAGGTGAGTGTGATGGTGCTGTAAGTGTAATATGTAGGCTGCTTTGTGGAATGGCATATCTGTTGAAGTTTTTTGATAGGTTTCGCTGAATTTTTATTTTATGTGTGTGTTAAAGTTTTATGTATTGAGGACTAAAAGTTGCAAAAAATCCTACGAATAACATCTGATCTCTACTTGCTTGTCTGTTTACTTCCGTATGAATGGCACATCAAACGTAAGTTCCCTTAATAGTGAAAATGAAAATTCTACAAAGTTATCTCTTGAGTAAAAGATTGTGGCTCTTCCTCAGATGAAGTAGAGTCGTCCTAAAAATTCCAATGGATCGCTTTTGAATGAAAAACGAAAAAAGATTCAAGAAAATTTTGGGGCGCAATATTTTTTTCCGTTGAGTTAAGTTTGTTAAAGTCTTAGTGTAATCTTTAAAGTTTTTAAAAAATTCACTACAATCTTGTGCGTATATATCTGACAAAGCAGCTGTGTCGGCGAGTTTTCTCTTTTGAATTGCCTTGTATAGCAACCTTTGTTGAAATTTTTGTGTTTGGAATTGATGTTAATTATCAGATTTGGACTCTTTTCCAATAGATTGTAGGTTAATTTTTCCATGGATTGTAGGTTAATTGTCCGATACATTGTAGGTTGATCTTATGCTAATTGAACGTTTGCGCCATGAAAAGGGTAATTTTCAACAAATGGTATTTGACCATGACTTTGTTCAAATTGGGGTTGATTTCTCGTTTATGAAAAAAAAATGGAAATTTACGATTGTTCTACTTTGCTCGTTCTTTTATCTAAATTTGAATCTTTTATTTTTCGCAATTATCAGGGTTGAGATGTAATAAACGTTCAATATTACTTTGATGATGCGATTCGCGATCGAATCTTTTTATATTTCCGCTGAATACTTGTGAACAGTGAGCTTTCTTTTCAGAAATATTTCCTGCAATTTAATAGCCAAAAAATTTTTATAGCACGGGTTTTAAAATAGAGTGTGAAAACTGCATAAAACTTTGCGATTGCATTTTTTTTTATTCGCATTATGTTACTTGGTTTATCGCATTTTTGAGTAGTTTTTTGTTGATTGTCTTCGCAATCATAGGTCTTCTGGTCCGGTGCGTGGTGATGGGTTGTCGTGAACTGTTAGTTTCAATTGCAATAACAGGTAAAAACAGTTTTGTAGTATAATTATCAAAAAATACATGAGTACGATAGTCCGGAAAATGGATTGTAAAAAGAAAAATAACCAATTGTCTTTTCAGTTTATCTATCGTAAAAGTAAAATGTTTCAGGACAAATAAACAGATGATGTGAAGACTGTACTGTGATATCTGGTTGAGATAGTGAAACTGGTTGATTATTGAGATAGTTAAACTTTTCTGTTTTTTTTTTTCGATTTTTAAGATTAAATTTTGTTGGGATAAGATTTGGATCTTATGGCTTGGATGTCTTTATGAAAGTCGTGTCTAATTTGTTATCGATGTACTGCCCAACTTTGAAGTCCATTGCTGTCTACGTGTTGGCCAAATAAGGAGGTGCTACAAAACTATTATATTCTAGTCGTAAAGGTTAAGTAATATTTTGAATTTCTTGTAACTATCAATCATGTGTTGTTACAAATGTTTGGGAAAGTGCATAAAGTTGGAAAAATGTTACGGATGGTTATGATGGTAAAGAAATGGGTTGATGATGTCGTACCGGAAGAAATATCTACTGAGCCACTTATTTGATTTGCTTCATTGTGTGGATATTTGTAGTACATCCATTGCGGGAGTCCTTGGGAAGGTTTTGGTGGATCAAATGGGTTTTCCTTTTATTTGTTCTGATTTTGGAGTTGAGCTAAATAGTCTGATGTAGAAAATGGTTTAAATAATGGTGAGCTTAACTTGTTTGAGTAGCGGTACCTTTGGTGGTGGTTTGTAGGGTTGATGAAGTTGAAGGCTCAGATGGTGAAGTTATGTTAAATTGAACTCTCCTATTGATAGTCCTATTTCGTCGTGGATGAATGATGTGTCTTTCAATTGTAATATTCTGAGATTGGTTTTGACTGGGATGCCTGGTTCTAATTTAGCATTAAGATTATGACTTGATTGTGTTATTATTTGGTTCGTTTTGTTGTTCGCTTAAATTGAGTTATGATGTGTTGGCGTTAATGGTTCTGACAAAGATGATTGTCCGTCTTCAAAGGTTTAGTGTTTTCAGTTATCGAGAATGGATAGATTGTACATTTGAAGTATCGTTTGTACAGGGTTTTTTTATTTTTTCATTTCTGGGATGGTTGGTAGGTGGAGAATTTAGTGTTGGGGTTTGATCAGCAATTTGGACAATTTGTTATCTTAATCATTGGCTTTTCTAAGAGACTATTTGAACATGGTAGTCTTCTTCATCAAAAAAATTTATCATTGCTATAGCTGATACCAAGGTAAAGATGATCCTTTTAAGGCATTTATTAATTGCTAGAATTAGGATTGCTACTCAGATCAGGAAACTTGTAAATGTTTCAGGAATGTTTTTTTAAAAAAAAACGACATCCTAACACATAAAAGGAAAAACTTTAATAGTTATCGTTTTCGATTAGTTATTCGATGGATTGGAAAAAGGAAAATTAGACTCACAAAAGGATATAGAAAATAGTGGTGCATTGAATGCAAAAAAAATTTGTGAAAAAATTTAAATGAAAGAGCTCACAAATATTGGAAAAGTAGCTTTGAAAATGAAAGAAGTTTCCAAAAATTTTTAGCAACTGTTCGCAAAGTAAGCATTTAGAAAGTTTTTTCTCTTATGTGGGATCTTTCAGCTTTTTTAGCGTTTCTGTCCAGTAAGTTTGTGTTTGTTTATTCATTTTTGACAAATGGATTGGGTATGACGAGACAATGGTGAAGGCTAGTCTGAAGAGTTTGAACAATTAGCTATTTTTGTTTTTGTTCCTTGGATAAATAAGGATTTATGTGAAAATGGTCAGCTTCAAGTTACAAAATTTTGGGCATTTTTACTATTTTAGGCTGGTTTGACTATTTTTTGCGGGGTTTTAGGGACAATAATTTAATCAGTTTTTTTTACTTTTGATCTAGGTGATCGAGAGAGGTTGGAATGCTGATGTGATATTTATTTGAGTTGTTACATTAAAAGGTATTTCTTATTTATGAGCTGATGATTTCTGAGTCTTAGCTACGGTCTCGGTTCAATTTGGGATTTGATATTTTAACTTGACGTTTAAGATTTTTGAGATAGAAATTAATAAATTCTAAAGAAAGAGAAATAGATATAGATCATACTTTTTTGTGATACTGAGAACTTAAGAGAAAAAACCTTCAAGTCAATGTGATATAATTATAATTTTTTTTTCTTTTTGTTTTAGAGGGGTCATGAAAAATAATTTGTGAAATATTTTGATTATGGGATAAAAGTTTTGTAGTTATTTCTCGCTTGGTCTTGCAGTCGAGATGATTGGCGTTGTTCTGGTTTTTGTTTGTTAGGGAGTTAGTTTTTGTTTTTTCTTTAATTTAAAACTTATTCTTTCTGTAATAAGTTCAGTTTTGGGTTGTTTTTCATTTTTTTTTGTAATTATTTTGTTTTTAATCTAGTGTATTTGTGTTGTGTAAAAGTCTTTTGTTGTTGATAACTCGTGGTAGTTCAAAAGTTTAAAGTCCAGTAAATGAGTATAATCATGACTCGGAGAGCGTATTCTACTGGGTGATTTGGTATGAGGTTGTTTAAACTTTGTGTAATATCTTTTTAAATCAGTTTAATTAGTTTATATATGAAATCTCTTGGTGTAAACAACTTTAAAAGATGTTTTCCTTGGTGGTGTTTTTTTTTGGTACAATTTTGTGTACTGTGAAATTTGGTTTTAGAAGAAATTTTCAATAATCAAATCTGAAGCTGGTGTAAAACGTGGATTTATTTGCGGTTGAAAATTTTGTTTTTGTACTAATATCTCTGCTATTTTTTGATATAATTCACTAACTTTTACCTCTAACTAAGATCCATTTAGTGTGAAAACCGGAAGGTAGTTTGAAAAATTGTGGATGATTAAAATGATTTTCATTTTGAGTATTTGGTAGTAATATAAAACACCTCGATTTTTTTTGATGGTTTTCAATATCCTTGTGTATTTGATGCGTTTTCTGAAAACATTTTTGGTTTACGTGGTTTTTGGTGATTTCATTTTGTATGGGTGAAAGGCTTACGGCTGTGGTTATTTGAGAATTGTTTGCTAGTGGAAATAACTTTACATCTGTTGAAAATTCAGTGTATTTTTTATCATTTCCATTAATTATTCATGGTAATTAATCTTAAAATGAGCGGTTTGTGCCGTCAATTAGTCTATTTTTCCATGGGACCTTAGAATTCTGTGGTTTGCGTTTTATTCTGTTTAAATGGCGGACGATAATGATTTCATCATTGTTAAAATCTATGCCATTGTCCGTGACAAGGATATCTGGTAATCCGAAAACGGCTAGCCAGTGCTCGTAAAGTGTAGTTTACCTTTAAAAAGCGTTATAAGGTGGAACTGAGTTTATCCCTACATATGTACAAACCCGTCTTCTATTATCCTGACGTATGCGTATGCTTTTCTTTGGACAGAAGAATGATTTTGGTCAGTTTGTGTCGACTGATTTTTTATGATTGAAATATCTATTTTTTCCACAAAAACTTGTTTTTTTTCTGCAATTTGTATTTGATGTGGGAAATATTTGTTCTTTTGATATGTCAGACAATTGTTGCTGAGTACTTTTATCCATTTGGGTGCATTTAGAAAACAAGAATTTTGAAAAAAATTATCGAAGGTGTCCTTTTATTTCGAAGAGGATATTGTATAAAAAGCTAGTAAACTTGAACTTTGTGCTAAACAGGGTACTTTAATATCTGATTTTGTGTATCCTAGAATGTCTGTTTCCTAATTTAATGACATTTTGCTAAACCATAAAAAATCTTGAAAAGTAGTTTAACTTCCTATAGTGGTAATATCTGCTTTTGCAGGTTAAGTTTTGTAATTGTGCCAAGTTTTCATTTGGCATAGAAGACGGTCTAGATTTTGAACTGTTTCAAGTAGTTCAAATGTGAGCTGGACTGTTTATATTAAAAAATGTTTTAAAAAAATTTAGATTTTTTAATACAATAATCTTGACAGATTATTTGAACCAAAAATTTCATTTCTTGTGTATTTTTGTTTGGTATGTCCTAAAACTTTAATTCGTATGAGCAATAATGTGGTTCATGTGGGCCTGTTTCCATCTTTTCTGTTTGAAGAGTGTTTTCTGTTCGTCCTTTTTTGTGTAATTTTATTTGTATCTAATGGTCCTGCTAGACTTATCGCGTCTGAAAAGTCTTGTTTTTCTTTTATTGTAAATGTTATAATTCTCGGTGATGTTCCTCTTTGTTTCGAATTATGTTTTGTTTTCATCCATGAAGATTATGGCGTAAGTTTAAAGATATTTTTGCCTTGTTTGATCCATTTTTTAAAGGTTGTTTTGGCTTCCTTGTTCTAGCTTATTGTTTTGATTGCTATCTGTGTTAATTTTAATTGAGTATTCGCATTCAAGTGGTGGTGGAGTTTCGTATATTGCGGAAAAACTTTTAAATTTTGCGGAATAACAACGGTCGTTTTTCGTGTTAATATTTCTTTTGGTTTATTTCTACGTAGAGCATCTGATAAAGCAAGAACTTTTCTGCTGTCCAGACGCGGTGTATATTGCGAAATTTCTTCAATTTTAATTGAAATCTATATACTTCATTATTTTAAAATGAATTTTATGTGAAAAGAAATATTAAAGTTTGGTGATCTGTAAATAAAATTAATGGGTTTTTTGGTCCAATGATTAGATTTTTTTAATCTGTGAGCGTGTAAATTACAGCTGTACATTCTCTCAAAAGTGTAGAGATTCGTAAATCTGCTTCTGTAAACTGTCGTGAAAATACCGAGGTTAGTTTCACTTTTTTTGTTCCTCGATGAGATTTTAAGAGCGCTGCGCCTATTCCATAGTAGGAAGGGTCAACCATTGCTGAACATGATTAGTTGAGATCAAGGATGTTTTTTGCAATTTGTTCATTAATTGTGAGCATTTCAATTTCATCAAAATTTTTTTGATTATCAAATGTCCCTTCAAATTTATTTCGTTGATGTAATTCGTTACAGAAAGATGTGTGGCATAGTTGCGTTCTATAATTTCTTTACCCAAAAAATTTAACAATTCAAGAAAATTCTTGGTTTTTTATTATAGTTTTAGTTTCAAAACTGCATTTGTTTCTGATTCTGGAGGTGTTTTTGTTGTTTATTTGATAATATGTCCAATAACTTCAACTCGGGCGAGCAAAAATTTGATTTATGTGGACCTGCTTTCATGTTTTCTGCTGAATGATAGATCTGAAGGCTCGTTTATTAATTTTGGTTCACCTTCAGTGAATGCTTGTGTCATTCAACGTGGAAGACAGTGGGTTGAAGGAGGAGTATTGAAAGGTTTTCATGAATTTGTTCAGAAGTGGGAAATGAATCTATTTATGTTTCCGCTGGATACTTGTGACCAGTGAGCTTTCTTTTCAGAAAAATTTCCTGTAATTTTAAAGCCTAAAAATTTTGTAGCGCGGGTTTTAGAATGGCGTGTGAAAACTGCAGAAAATTTTGCGATTGCATTATTTTTCTTCGCATCATGTTACTTGGTTTATCGCATTTTTGTGTAGCGTTTTTTGTTGATTGTGTTCGCAATCAAAGTGTGTTACTAGGCAGTATTCTGGTCCGGAGCGTGGTGATGGGTTGTCGTGAACTGTTAGTTTTAAGAGCATTAACAGGTAAAAATTGTTTTGTAGTAAAAGTATCAAAAATACATGAGTAGGGTAGCAAAAAGATTTTAAAAAATTTGTCATTATCATAGCCCGTTAACTTTTGCTTTTTTCGTAGGTTTCATTCACGAATTGAGTTTTTGTCACAATAATTCTCGCAAAACGCGGTAAAATCATTTAATAATGGCATGATTTGTTGCGAACTAATTATTTAAAGACTTGACTTCTAAAAGAACTAAGGACAATTCAAGTTTATGCGTCAACCCCGTTAACTAACTTGAACAGGATTTCACTTTTATCAGGTTTGAGATGAATAAACGTTCAACATTACCTTGATGATACGATTCGCGACCGAATCTATTTATATTTACGCTGGATACTTCATTGAAAGAAGAATCTGCGGGCCATGATAGGTTTTTGTTACAGCAAGGTTTTATACAATTTTTCCTATAAAGTTGTCCAAAATCCTTTTTTCTGAGAAGAACCAATAATGACAATGCAAATTCTTAATGTAGAGCAAAGATTAATTCTTTTCTATAAAAAGTTAATCTAATCTCATCAAAAAAGAGTTGATAAACACTTATATGCTACCGTTTTTTGTATATCTCAAAAAATCTGAAGTGCTCAATTGTATCCGAACAAAACAAAACGAACAAACGAAATAAATTGTGCTGGTTTTAAAGTTTTGTAATCCAATTTTAATCGGCTGTAAAAAGTTGCTCATCATCTTTCTATCAGAAAATTTTGAAATTTATACATTAAATTATAACAAATCAAGATGAAATGCGTTTTTCTGTCTCATTTTTTTTGTTATGTTTTGCCCATAAAGTAAAAATTTTATAGACATCAGCCAAGTAAAGAGAAGAAAGTCTTTTCGGAAATTTTCAAGTCAATTCAAATACTTAACTTCTTATCACTAAAATATCATCACAAAATTTTACCTCAATAAGTACTCTGCTGCCACCGCAGGAATCTTCCAAAAATATGAATAAACTTGGATTGATCTTGCAATGAAAATCAATACTGTTGCAGTACTTTTACAGTAAAAAGAGTACTCTTGCTGTTCTGAGTTTAGGTCGGGTTGGCCTTCTCATAGAGTAATTTCGGATAAGCTTCACCGTCTGCCTGTCACACTATTCTCTTTTGGTCGGATGGATTCGTGCATTTTCTTAGTCTATTACCGTTCCTAATCTTACCCTTATATTTCCCAGTCTCAGTAGATCTAGTATATACTGATAATCTTGGGAGGTAGGAGGAGGGAAAGAGGAAAATACTCTCTAAGTTAAGGTAACTTTCTCTGGCTAAAACTATAAATTGTGTCAGCTTCATAACTCATCATGTTTTGTAATGAACAATGATTGGTAAGTTCTAAATATTTTACAGTGATGCATATTCAAAGGTATCATAAACACTAGTTTGAACTGGTTTCATTCTACTAGATTTTCTTGAGAGCTATAGATGAATAGTCTTTTAGAAACTTTGAGGAGAGTGTTGATTGATTGTGTCGTTGATGAACTAATTGTTGAGTTCGTTGAGATTGACAGATTGCTGTGAACCAAAAAGATTGTACTGAATATCGTAGCAGATTTTGGGCCAATGAAACGTCCTTTTTCTTAAATTAGAGCGAAACTACGTGCATTATCAAACTTTAGCTCGTATTGACCCAGTAGAAAGATAAGGGTTAACATCTCTGAATGAAGCGCAAAAAATGACTTAGATCCGTATTTTTGAGCTCAATAGCGAGTGGCCTCTATTTATAAATATATCTGCCCTTTACTGATTCCGTTTCAGTTATAGTCTAGCTAGTCATTCTGGCTAAAGCATTTTTTAAGTTCAGTTGTTTTCAAGAGTTGCTCTCCATGGAGCTAGTCTTGGTAAGAAATTAAGTGAAAATTTAGCTCAAGATGGCCTTCGATTGACTGATGGGTTAGGCTAGTAGAGTATAACTTGTGAGCGTTCTTTGAGCAGAGTCTTTTTTTGTTTGTAACCTTTTCTTTTCTTTTGTGTCAGGTGTTTTTTCTTTAGTGCGTTTTGGTTGTGTCCTTTTCTCAAAAACAGTTCGTCTTCGATTAGTGTTTACTCGGAGTTTATTTAGATTTCATATAGTCTTGATAAAAAAAGATATTGACATGATATCCAGTTCTAATCTGGTTTAAGTATAGTGGGTTTTTCATGTACATAATATTTTTGCGGTGGCATTAGCAGTTTTTGTTTGTTATCTAAGCTTAATTACTTATTCCAACTGGGTGAAAGGAAAGTATGAAACTCGTGAAAGCTGTTTAAAGTTGTTATCACTTAGTACGTCCAAGCTTAAGTTCATTTTTATACGATTATTTTCTACCGATGTTTGCTGAAGTGCTTGAGTGAGTTTAAAAAAAAGGGGGTTTCAAGGTACGATTTGGAGAGTTTACAAGTCAAAGCACACCCAAAGAGGTTAGCCGTATCTTTATTTATTCTCATTTATTAAGCTATTACTTTGTGTGATTATTTGACTGCGTTTCGTTTAATTTAGAACTTACTTCGAACTCTTAAGTTTATTGATTGGAAAAGTTATGATTTATTTCCAAGTTTTATTTGTTTTTTTTTTGAATTTTCGAGCTTATTGGCAAAATTTAAATGAAAAATGGGAATTTACACTCACAAAATTTCTAGTAAAAGTTCAAAATTGTTTCAGATTTTTGGTCTAAGTAGAATTGGGGCCAGCGAAGAAACCATTTCAAAAGTTAGTTTCTCAAATATGTGATTGCATCTTAAGTTTATCTAACAAGCTGATTATGTTTCTAGTGCATAACAGTGGCCAAAAAGTAGTATGATCTCGATTTCTTCTGGTGTCACTGAGATTTCATGGTGAGGGTTTTGGATTAAATTGTAAAGTTTGTGATTAAATTTGGGCCTATGGATGTTTTTAAGAGTGTTATTTCAACAGGCTGTATATCATGACGCCGGATGGTAATGGTGCGGAGACTTCAATGGGGAATGTGAGGTGAGAAAATGTATAATATTTGTCTATGGCAAGGCAGGGACAGGAGATGAGGTCCGAGATGGAGAGGACTGAAATTTGACGCTGAAGATTGGAAGAATAGAAAAGAGAGCGATGGGAGAATCCGAGTTGGCGGCTCATTTTGGGCTAAAATGTTTCGAGAACGAAAACCAAATGTGTGAGGTTTTTCTATTAATAGTTCGTATAATTCTTCTGAGAAGAGTGGTTGATAAGTAACTTGAGAGATTGGGCTTTGGTGTGTTTCTTTTATTTTGAATGGAAATGTGGTCATCTTATCTGAGTAGAAGTAATTGTAAGAATTGTAAGTGTTGTTGATTTGATAAATTAGGTGAGTGTGATGGTGCTGTAAGTGTAATCTGTAGGCTGTTTTGTGAAATGACATATCTGTTCAGTTTTTTTGATAGGTTTCGCTGCATTTTTATTTTATGTGTGTACTAAAGTTTTTCATATTGAGGACTGAAAATTGCAAAAAATCCTACGAATAACATTTGATCTCTTCTTACTTGTCTGTTTACATCCGTATGAATGGCACATCAAACGTAATTTCCTTAAATAGTGAAAACAAGAATTCTACAAAGTTATACCTTGCGTAAAAGATTGTGGTTCTTGCTCAGGTGAAGTAGAGCCGTCCTAAAAATGCTGATGGATCGCTTTTGAAAGAAAAACGAAAAATGATTCAAGAAAAAAATTGGCGCGCAATTTTTTTCTCCGTTGAGTTAAGTTTGTGAAAATTTTGACGTAATCTTTAAAGTCTTTAAAAAACTCACTACAATCTTGTGCGTATATATCTGAAAAAGCAGCTGTGTCGGCGAGTTTTCTCTATTGAATTGCCTTGTAGAAACCTTTGTTGAAAATTTTGTGTTCGGAACTGATGCTGTTTTTCAGATTTGGATTATTTTCCAATAGCTTTTAGGGTAACTTTCCATGGATTGTAGGTTAGTTTTCCGATACATAGTAGGTTGATCTTTTGTTAATTGACCGTGTGCGACATAAAAAGGGTATTTTTCAACAAATTGTATTTGAACATGACTTTGTTCAAATTGGCGTTGATTTGTCGATTATCAAAAAAAATGGAAATTTACGAGTGTTCTACTTTGCTCGTTATTTTCATCTAAATTTGAATATTTAGTTTTTGCAATTATCAGGTTTGAGATGTAATAAACGTTCAACATTACTTTGATGATACGATTCGCGACCGAATCTATTTATATTTACGCTGGATACTTGTGAACAGTGAGCTTGCTTTTCAGAAAATTTTCCTGTAATTTTAAAGCCTAAAAAATTTGTAGTGCTGGTTTTAGAATAGAGTGTGAAAACTGCATAAAACTTTGCAATTGCATTATTTTTCTTCGCATTATGTTACTTGGTTTATCGCATTTTTGTGTACTGTTTTTTGTTGATTGTCTTCGCAATCAAAGTGTGTTACTAGGCAGTATTCTGGTCCGGTGCGTGGTGATGGGTTGTCGTGAACTGTTAGTTTCCAGTGCAATAACAGGTAAAAATTGTTTTGAATTAAAAGTATCAAAAAAAACATGAGTACGATAGCAAAAAGGCTTTAAAATTTTGTCATTATCATAGCCCGTTAACTTTTGCTTTTTTTGAAGGATTCATTCACGAATTGAATTTTTGTCACATTAGTTCTCGCAAAACGCGGTAAAATCATTTAAAAATGGCATGATTTGTTGCGAACTAAGTATTTACGGACTTGACTTCTAAGAACTAAGGACAATTCAAGATTATGCGTCAACCCCGTTAACTAACTTGAACAGAATATCACTTTTATAATTCTGACCTCTCCTCATTGAAAGAATAATCTGCGGGTCAGGATAGGCTTTTGTTACAGCAAGGTTTTATACAATTCTTCATATAAAGTTGTCCGGAATCATTTTTTCTTAGAAGAACCAATAATGACAATGCAAATTCTTAATGTAGAGCAAAGATTAATTCATTTCTATAAAAAGTTAATCTTCTCTCATCAAAAAAGAGTTGATAAACACTTATATGCTACCGTTTTTTGTATATCTCAAAAAATCTGAGGTGCTCAGTTATATCCAAACAAAACAAAACGAACAAACGAATTAAATGGTGCTTGTTTTAAAGTTTTGTAATCCAATTTTCATCGGCCGTAAAAGTTGCTCATCATCTTTCTATCAGAAAAATTTGAAATTCGTACACTAAATTACAAAAGATCAAGATTAATTGCGTTTTTTTTTGTCTGACTTTCTTTCTTCTGTTATGTTTTGCTCATGAATTAAAATTTTTATAGACATTAGCCTAAAAATTTCAAGTGCAATAACATCCTAATAATTTTAACATAACATAATAAATTTGGTTCACAGCAATCTCTCAAGGTTGACAGATTGCTGTGAACCAAAAGATTGTATTGAAGATCGTTGCAGATTTTGTGCCAATGAAACGTCAATTTCTTAAAATAGAGCGAAACTACGTGCATTATCAAACTTAAGTTCGTATTGATCGATAAGAGAGATAAGGGTTAACATCTCTGAATGAAGCGCAAAATGTCATAGATCCGTTTTTTGAGCTCAATACCGAGTGGGCCCTACTCATACATATATCTGCCCTTTTACTGATTCCAATTCAGTTATAATCTTGCTAGTCATTTTAGCAAAAGAGAAGAAAGTCTTTTCGGAAGTATTCAAGTCAATTCAAATACTTAACTTCTTATCATTAAAATATCATCACTCATTTTTACCTCATTGAGTAGTCTGCAGCCACCGCAGGAATCTTTCAAAATTATGAATAAACTTGGATTGATCTTGCAATGAAAATCAATAATGTTGCAGTACTTTTACAGTAAAAAGAGTACTCTTGCAGTTTTGAGTTTAGGTCGGGTTGGCCTTCTCATAGAGTAATTTCGGATAAGCTTCACCGTCTGCCTGTCACACTATTTGCTTTTGGTCGGATGGATTCGTGCATCTTCTTTGTCTAATACCGTTCCTAATCTTACCCTTATATTTCCTAGTCTCAGTAGATCTAGTATATACTAATATTCTTGGAAGTTAGAGGAGGGAAAGAGGAAAAAACTCTCTAAGTTAAGTTAACTTTCTCTGTCTAAAACTATAAATAGTGTCAGCTTTACAACTCATCATAACTTTTGTAATGAACAATGATTGTTAAGTTCTATTTATTTTAGAGTGATGCATATCTAAAATTATCATAAACACTAGTTTGAACTGGTTTCACTCAACTAGATTTTCTTTAAAGCTATAGATGAATAGTCTTTTGGAATCTTTGAGGAGAGTGTTGATTGATTGTGTCGTTGATGAACTGGTTCTTGAGTTCCTTGAGGTTGACAGATTGCTGTGAACCAAGAAGATTGTACTGAAGATCGTTGCAAATTTTGTGCCAATGAAACATCGATTTCTTAAAATAGAGCGAAACTACGTGCATTATCAAAATTTAGTTCGTATTGACCGAGTAGAGAGATAAGGGTTAACATCTCTGAATGAAGCGCAAAATGACATAGATCCGTATTTTTGAGCTCAATAGCGAGTGGCCTCTTTTTATAAATATATCTGCCCTTTACTGATTCCGTTTCAGTTATAGTCTTGCTAGTCGTTTTGGCAAAAGCACTTTTTTAGTTCACTTGTTTTTAAGAGTTGCTCACCCTTGAGCTAGTCTTGGTAAGAAATTAAGTGAAAATTAAGCTCAAGATGGCATTCGAATGACTGACTGGTTAGGCTAGTAGAGTATAAGTTGTGAGGGTTTCTTTGAGCAGAGTCTTTTTTTTTGTTTGTAAACTTTTTTTTTCTTTTGCGTCAGGTGTTTTTTCTTCAGTGCGTTTTGGTTGTGTCCTTTTCTCAAAAACTATTCGTCTTTGATTAGTGTCTACTCGGAGTTTATTCAGATTTCATATGGTCGTGATAAAAATTGATATTGACATGATATCCAGCTCTAATCTGGTTTTAGTATAGTGGGACTTTCCTGTACATAATATTTTTGCGGCTGCATTAGCAATCTTTGTTGGTTATCTAAGCTTAAATACTTATTCCAACTGGGTGAAAGGAAAGTATGAAACTCGTGAAAGCTGTTTATACGATTATTTTCAACCGAAGTTTGCTCAAGTACTAGATAGAGTTTTATAAAAAAAGGGCGATTCAAGGTACGAGTTGGAGAGTTTACAAGTCAACACACACCCAAAAAGGTTTATCGTATCTTTATTTTATTCTAATTTATTAAGCTATTACTTTGTTTCATTATTTTACTGCGTTTCGTTTAATTTAGAATTTACTGCGAACTCTTAGGTTTACTGATTGGAAAAATTATGAAATTTTCCAAGTTTTATTTGGTTTTTCTTTTGAAGTTTAGAACTTATTGGCAAAATTTGAATGAAAAGTGGGAAATTACACTCATAAAAAAAGCTAATAAGAGTTCAGATTCAATTCAGATGTTTGATTTAAGTAGAATTGGGGCCAGCGAAGAAACCATTTGAAATGTTAGTTTCTCAAATAGGTGATTTCATTTTAAGTTTAGCTAACAAGCTGATTATGTTTCTAGTGCATAACAGAGGCCAAAAAAGTAGTATGATCTCGATTTCTTCTGGTTTCACTGAGAGTTCGTGGTGAGTGTTTTGGATCAGGTTGTAAAGTTTGTGGTTAAATTTTGGGCCTATGGATATTTTTAAGAACGGTATTTCAACAGGCTATATATAATCACGCCGGATGATAATGGGGCGGGAGACTTCAATGGGGAACGTGAGGTGAGAAAATGTATAATATTTGTCTATCGGTAGGGCAGGGACAGGAGATGAGGTCGTATGTTTCTTCTGAGTAGAGTGGTTGATAAGAAAAGTCAGTTTCTGGGCTTTGGTGTGTTTCTTTTATTTTGAACGGAAATGTTATCCTCTTATCTGAGTAGAAGTAATTGTAAGAATTGCAAGTGTTGTTGATTTGATAAATTAGGTGAGTGTGATGGTTGCTGTAAGTGTAATCTGTAGGCTGTTTTGTGGAATGACATATCTGTTTAGTTTTTTTGATAGGTTTCGCTGCTTTTTTTATGTGTTTTAAAGTTTTATATAATGAGGACTAAAAATTGCAAAAAAATCCTACGAACAACAACTGATCTCTACTTGCTTGTCTGTTTACTTCCGTATGAATGGCACATCAAACTTAAGTTCCTTAAATAGTGAAAACGAAAATTCTACTAAGTTATCACTTGCGTGAAAGATTGTGGTTCATCCTCAGATGAAGTAGAGCCGTCCTAAAAATTCCAATGAATCGCTTTTGAATGAAGAACGAAAAATGATTCAAGAAAAATTTTGGGGCGCAATATTTTTCTCAGTTGAGTTAAGTTTGTAAAAATTTTAGTGTAATCTTTAAAGTCTGTAAAAAACTCACTACAATCTTGTGCGTGTATATATCTGAAAAAGCAGCTGTGTCGGCGAGTTTTCTCTATTGAATTGCCTTGTATAGCAACTTTGTTGAAATATTTGTGTTCGAAATTGATGTTGTTTGTCAGATTTGGATTATTTTCCAATAGATTTTAGGTTAGTTTTCCATGGATTTGAGGTTAATTGTCCGATACATTGTAGGTTGATCTTATGCTAATTGTCCGTTTGCGCCATGAAAAAGGTAATTTTCAACAAATTGTATTTGACCATGACTTCAAATTGGCGTTGATTTCTCGTTTATCCTACTTTGGTCGATATTTTCATCTAAATTTGCATCTTTAAGTTTTCGCAATTATCAGGGTTGAGATGTAATAAACGTTCACTATTACTTTGATGATGCGATTCGCGACCGAATCTATTTATATTTCCGCTGGATACTTGTGAACAGTCAGCTTTTTTCAGAAATTTTTACTGCAATTTAATAGGCTAAAAAAAATTTTTTGTAGCGCGGGTTTTAGAATAGAGTGTGAAAACTGCATAAAATTTTGCGATTGCATTTTTTTATTCGCATCATGTTACTTGGTTTATTGCATTTTTGAGTAGTGTTTTTTGTTGAATGTCTTCGCAATCATAGTGTGTTACTAGGCAGTATTCTGGTCCGGTGCGTGGTGACGGGTTGTCGGGAACTGTTAGTTTCAATTGCAAAAACAGGTAAAAACAGTTTTGTAGTATAATTATCAAAAAAATACATGAGTACAATAGTCCGGAAAATGGAATGTAAAAAGAAAAATAAACAATTGTCTTTTCAGTTTATCTATCGTATTAGTAAATTGTTTCAGGACAAATGAACGAGGAGGTGAAGACTGTACTGTGATATCTGGTTGAGATAGTGAAATTGGTTGATTATTGAGATTGATAAACTTTTCTGTTTTTTCGAATTTTAAGATTAAATTTTGTTGAGATAAGATTTGGATCTTATGGTTTGGATGTCTTTATGAAAGTCGTGTCTATATTGTAATCGATGTACTGCCCAACTTTGAAGTCCAGTGCTGTCTACGTGTTGGCCAAATAGGGAGGTGCTACAAAACTATTACAACCTAGTCGTAATGATTTTTGTAAAATTTTGAAGTTCTTTTAACTATCAATCATGTGTTGTTACAAATTGTTTGGGAAAGTGCATAAAGTTGGAAAAATGTTACGGATGGTTATGATGGTAAGGAAATGGGATGATGATGTCGTACCGGAAGAAATATCTACTGAGCCACTTATTTGATTTGCTTCATTGTGTGGATATCTGTATACATCCATTGCTGGAGTCCTTGGGAAGGTGTTGGTGGATCAAATGGTTTTTTTCTTTTACTTATTCTGATTTTGGAGTTAAACTAAAAAGTCTGATGTAGAAAATGGTTTAAATAATGGTGAGTTTAACTTTTTTGAGTAGCGGTACCTTCGTTGGTGGTGGTTTGTAGGGTTGATGAAGTTGAAGTATCAGATGGTGAAGTTATTTTAAATTGAACTCTCGGTATTGTGATAGTCCTATTTCGTCGTGGATGAATGATGTTTCTTTCAATTGTAATATTCTGAGAGTGGTTTTGACTGGGATGTCTGGTACTAATTTAGCATTAAGATTATGACGTGTATATGTTATTTTTTGGTTCGTTTTGTGGTTCGCTCAAGTTGAGTTATGATGTGTTGGCGTTAATGGTTCTGACAAAGATGATTGTCCGTCTTCAAAGGTTTAGTGTTTTCGGTTATCGAGAATAGATAGATTGTTCATTTGAAGTATCTTTTACAGGGGTTTTTTGTTTTTTCATTTCTGGGATGGTTGGTAGGTGGAGAATTTTGTGTTGGTGTTTGATCAGCAATTTTGACAATTTGTTATCTTGTTCATTGGCTTTTCTAAGAGACTATTTGAACTTGGTAGTCTTCTTCATCAAAAATGTTTATCATTGCTATAGCTGATACCAGGGTAAAGATGGTCCTTTTAAGGCACTTATAAATTGCTAGAACTTATGATTGCTACTCACATCAAGAAACTTGTAAATGTTTGATGAACATTTTTTTAAAAACGACATCTTAACACATAAAAAGAAATTTTAATAGTTATCGTATTTGATTAGTTATTCGATGTATTAAAAAAAGGAAAAATAGACTCACAAAAAGTTATAGAAAATAGTGGTGAATTGAATACAAAAAAAATTATCAAAAAAACTTAAATGAAAGAGCTCAAAATTACTGGAAAAATTTGCTTTGAAAATGAAAGAAGACCCCTAAAATTTTTAGCAACTGTTCGGAAAGTGAGCATTCAGAAAATTTTTTCTCTTATGTGGGATCGTTTAGCTTTTTTAACATTCCTCTCCAGTAAGTTTTTTTTTTGTTTATTCATTTTGACAAGTGGACTGGGTATGACGAGACAATGGTGAAGGCTAGTCTGAAGAGTTTGAATAAATAGCTATTTTTGTTTTTGTGCCTTGGATAAATAACGATTTTTGTCAAAATGGTTAGCTTCAAGTTTCAAAGTTTTGGGCAATTTTTTTTATTTTAGGCCGGTTTGACTATTTTTTGCGGGGTTTTAGGGACAATAATTTATTCAGTTTTTTTGACTTTTGTTCTTGGTGATCGAGAGAGGTTGGTATTCTGATGTGATAATTATTTGAGTTGTTACATTAAAAGGTATTTATCGTTTTATGAACTGATGATTTCTGAGTCTTAGCTACGGTCTCGGTCCAACTTGGGATTTGATATTTTAACTTGATATTAAAGATTTTTGTAATGGAAATTAATAAATTCTAAAGAAAGAGACAAAGATATATATCAAGTTTTTTGTGATACTGAGAACGTAAGAGAGAAGTACCTTCAAGTCAACGTGATATGTTTATATATTTTTTTCTTATTGTTTTAGAGGGGTCATGAAATCTAATTTGTGAAATATTTTGATTGTGGGATAAAAGTTTTGTAGTTATTTCTCGCTTGGTTTTGCAGTCGAGATGTTTGGTGTTGTTCTGGTTTTTGTTTGTTTGGGGAGTTAGTATTTGTTTTTTTTTAATTTACAATTTATTCTTTCTGTAATAAGTTCAATATTGGGTTGTTTTTCATGTTTTTGTAATTATTTTATTTTTAATCTAATGTATTTGTGTTGTGTAAAGGTCTTGTGTTGTTGATATTTCGTGGTGGTTCAAAAGTTTAAAATCCAGTAATAGAGTATAATCATGACTCGGAGAGCGTATTCTTTTGGGTGTTTGGTAAGGGGTTGTTTAAATTTTGTGTAATATCTTTTCAAATCAAGTTAATTAGTTTATATATGAAATCTCTTGGTGTAAATAACTAGGTGTAAAAAAAAATTTTTAAGATGTTTTCCTTAGTGGTATATTTTTTTGGTACAATTTTGTGTATTGTGAAATTTATTTTTAGAAGAAATTTTAAATTATCAAATCTCAAGCTGGTGTAAAACGTGGAATTATTTGCGGTTGAAAATTTTGTTTTTGTACTAATATCTTTGCTATTTTTTGATATAATTCGCTAAATTTTACCTTTAACTGAGATCCATTTGGTGTGAAAACCGGAAGGTAGTTTGAAAAATTGTGGATGATTAAAATGATTTTCATTTTGAGTATATGGTAGTAATATATAACATCTCGATTCTTTTGATGGTTTTCAATATCCTTGTGTGATTTTGATGAGTTTGCTGAAAACATTTTTGGTTTACGTGGTTTTTGGTGATTTTATTTTGTATGGTGAAAGGCTTACGGTTGTGGTTTTTTGAGAATTGTTTGCTAGTGGAAATAACTTTACATCTGATGAAAATTCAGTGTATTTTTTATCATTTCCATTAATTATTCATGGTAATTAATCTTAAAATTAGCGGTTTGTGCCTTTAATTAGTCTATTTTTCCATGGGACCTTAGAATTTTGTGGTTTGTATTTTATTCTATTTAAATGGCGGAAGGTATTTATTTCATCATTTTTGAAATCTATGCCATTGTCCGTGACAAGGATATCTGGCAATCCGAAAACGGCTACCCAGTGTTCGTAAAGTGTAGTTTACGCTCAAAAAGCGTTATAACCAGGAACTGAGTTTATCCCTTCATATGTATAAACGCGTCTACTATTATCCTGACGTATGCCTTTTTTTGGACAAAAGGATGATTTTGGTCATTTTGTGTCGACTGATACTCTATGATTGAAATATCTATTTTTTCCACAAAAACGTGTTTTTTTCTGCAATTTTTATTTGATGTGGGAAATATTTGTTCTTTTGATTTGTCAGACAATTGTTGCTGAGTACTTTTATCCATTTGGGTGCATTTAGAAAACAAGAATTTTGAAAAAAATTATCGAAGGTGTCCTTTTCTATTCGAAGAGGATATTGTATAAAAAGCTAGTAAACTTGAACTTTGTGGTAAACAAGGTACTTTATTATCTGATTTTGTGTATTCTAGAATGTCTCTTTCTTAATTTAATGACGTTTTGCTAAACCATAAAAAATCTTGAAAAGTAGTTTAACTTCCTAAAGTGGTATTATCTGCTTTTGCAGGTTAAGTTTTGTAAGTGTGCCAAGTTTTCATTTGGCATAGAAGATGGTCTAGATTTTGAACTGTTTCAAGTAGTTCAGTTGTGAGCTGGACTGTTTATATTAAAAAATGTTTTAAAAATTTTTTGTTTATTTAATAAAATAATCTCGACAGGATATTTAAACAAAAAATTTCATTTCTTGTGTATTTTTATTTGATATGTCCTAAAACTTTAATTCATATGAGCAAAAATGCGGTTCATGTGGGCCTGTTTTCATGTTTTCTGTTTGAAGTGTGTTTTCTGTTCGTCCTTTCTGGTGTATTTTTGTTTGTATCTAATGGTCCTGCAAGACTTATCGCGTCTAAAAAGTCTTGTTTTTCTTTTATTGTAAATGTTATATTTCTCGGTGATGTTCGTTTTTGTTTCGAATTATGTTTTGTTTTCATCCATGAAGATTATGGTATAAGTTCAAAGGTATTTTTTCCTTTTTGATCCATTTTTTAAAGGTTGTTTTGGCTTCCTAAGCAAAGTGGGAAGTGTTCTAGCTTATTGTTTTGATTGCTATCTGTGTTAATTTTAATTGAGTATTCTCATTCAAGTGGTGGTGGAGTTTCGTCTTTTGCGGAACAACTTTGAAATTTTACGGAACATCAACGCCTATTCCATAGTATGAAGGGTCGACCATTGCTCATAATGATTAGTTGAGATCAAGGATGTTTTTTGCAATTTGTTCATTAATTGTGAGCATTTCATTTTCATCGAAATTTTTTTGATTATCAAATGTCCCTTCAAAATTATGTCGTTGATGTAATTCGTTACAGAAAGATGTGTGGCATAATTGCGTTCTATAATTTCTTTACCCAAAAAATTTAACATTTCAAGAAAATTCTTGGTTTTTTTATTATAGTTTTAGTTTCAAAACTGCATTTGTTTCTGATTCTAGAGGTGTTTTTGTTGTTTATTTGATAATATGTCTTCAACTCGGGCGAGCAAAAATTTGATTTATGTGGGCCTGCTTTCATGTTTTCTGCTTAATGATAGATCTGAAGGCTCGTTTACTAATTTTGGTTCACCTTCAGTGAATGCTTGTGTCATTCAACGTGGAAGAAGTTGGGTTGAAGTAGGAGGATTGAAAGGTTTTTTTCACGAATTTGTTCAGAAGTGGGAAGTGACCCTAAAAAACCCGATGGGATATTTGGATTAGTTTGTTGTGAAATTTTTTGTAATGATGTCGGCGGGACTTTGATTTTTATTAGTGGAAAGATCTTCAGGATTTTGAGATGGTGATGGGGGTATAATAAAACTAACTCTTGATGTTGCGAAATTTCGCTTTCTTCAGGGATAGATTATTTGTCTTTCTTTGGTAGATGATTGGTTTTTGGTTTTGACTTGGATATCCTGTTCTTTTAAGGTCTTGTTGGAGTGAATGATAGATATTATACGTTGGATCGTATTGTGGTTCGCTTAGAGGTGTGTGGCGGACTACTGGTATCAAATGTTCAGATAAAAACGTGTGTCTTTCTTCGAAACTTTGGGCAATTTCTTGAAATGAAATGCGCGTAGATGATTGAGATTCATTTGTTTGACTAGATGCTGGTGATTCTGGGAGTGTTTGGGGTATCGGGTGGGGATTGTTGGGTTGGTTGTTGATTTGGAATAATCTAGCTTTTTTCCTTTTTGAATGAAATTTGTATTGCTTCTAAAATTTTTCTAAAAAGATGATTAAGTGAATTGTTGCTAGTGCAAAAGTTATTATTGCCTTTTTTTAAAATATACATAATTCTAAAATTAGGGAATTGAGGAAGGTGACAAAAATTACGAAAAAAAGAAAGATGTCTTTCTGATTGAATAAATGTCTTAACATTTTTGGGGAATTAATGTACCTGAGGAGTTGGTCAAGGATTGAAATTTCGGTAGGCTTGAAAAATTTATTGTGAAAACTGAAAGGAATTTTGAAAGTATTTTTCTTAGATTTTAAACTGTTCGAGAGAGAAACATTTGAGATTTGAGTTGGTTTGTCGAAATTTTTTATCTGTTTCGAATCGAAAATCGAGTGTGGCCAGATTGTTTTTTTGGTTTTTGACAAATGGGTTGGATATGGACAATTTTTGGTGAAGTGAAGTCTGCAGTTCCAGAAATAAGCTTCTTAGTTTTGTTTTCAACTATTGGATGGTTAGGAGTTTTGCAAGGTTATATTGACTTTAGGCTAAATGATCATTTCGGATTTTGTCTTTAGGCTTATTTAATATTTTTGCCTGTGAGAAAAGAGGGGTAAAAGTTTAGACAATATTTTTGATTTTGCACCGGTTGATAGGGAAGGGTTGCAGCTTTCATCTTTTGTTTTTTCAAGTTGTTAAATATAAGCCGTTTACTTAACTTTGAACTGTAGGTCTTTTGGTTAAAGCTTCAAATTTGTTTGAAGAAAGCAAACTGTCGGCTACAGAAGTGATATCCAAATGAAGTGATGTTTCGAATTGGTTCTGATTGGTTGATATTGATCCAGTTTTTTGGGATCTGAAAATAAAATATGGAGAAAGAAAGAAAAATCTATTTACTTGATTAATTAGAAAGAAGTTTCTGAAATTCAATTTTCTTTAATATTTTAGATTGCGTGACGAAAGTTTTATAGTCGTTCCGTGGTTGACTTCGGTGTCGTGATGACTTGCGTTGTTGTGTCTTTTCTTTTGTATCTTGTGGTAAAAACTTTTCTTCTAATTTACGATTATTCTTTTGTTTTTGTGGTATTTGTTTTTTGTGTACCTCTTGATTTTTGGTGGGTTGTTCTTTATTGGCTTTTATTTTGGAATGGATGATGGATTGTTTATATTTTGATTTTATTGATGATTGTTGCCTGAATTGTCTTGGACCATTATATTACCATTATATAAAAATTTCCTTCTGAGGAGGTTGATATAGGGCCTTTCGTATCAAATTAGATTTTGTGGTTGAAATATAAACTTTGTCCCTTAAAGTCTTGTTTATCCGCCAATTATTTCGGCGTTGATATGATTTATTTAATTGACATATCATGCAATCGTTACATTAAAATTTTCTCCAAATTGTTGCATTTGGAAAGTAAAAATTTTGAATAAAATTGGAGTATGTATTGTCTGATCCTGCATTTCCTTTTGTTTTTAAAGATAGTGGGATGTAAAATTCTAGGAGTATCATACTCAATGGTAGACAAGGTACTTTTAAATCAGAGATTTGGTACTCTAAGATGCCAGTGCTCTCATTTGTTGCAGTGTTTTTAAATTTTCTAAAACATCTAAGAAATGTTTTATTCCCTAGAATCGTGATATCTGCTTCTACAGGATTCATTTTATATTTGTGCCGAGATTTGAGTTGTCTAATGACAGGGTCAAAAATTCTGATCGTTTTGTAGTTTTGCCATTATTATCTTTTTTTTTACTTGGCAGAAACATGTTTTTAATTTTTGTTTTTGAAAAGGATATATTATCTAAAGTGTCTTGTATTTTCAAAGTTTGTTTATATGTTTTTTGAGTCTAAATCTAGGGGCTCTGACATATTTATATTATCAGTTAAGTTTTCTTTTTCTTTTAAAGGGAAAAGGTTTTTCCATAACTTTTTTTGTTTAAATGGTTTTTGTTGTGTGCTGTTTTTAATCCATGATGAAAATGGTATCAGTTTGAATGTAGGGTTTCCTAATAAGTCTACTTCGTAATGATTACTTTGGCAATCAAGGTATAATGAGAAGTGTTGTAAAATATTTATTTGTGCATTGTCAAGTCAGTTTTCATTGCATACTCGCATTCCAGACTTGGTGATGTTTTGTCTTTTGCAAGAAAGAATTTTATGTTTTGTGGTATGTCTACTGTCGTTTTACTTGTCATTAATTCAGGTTGTGTTTTTCGGCTGAGTGTACTGGATAATGCAAGTTTTTTGCTGCAGTCCAAACTATATGTAATCTAGTAATGCAAGTTGTTTTGCTGGAGTCCAAACTATATGTTTGGATTTGGTTTTTGTATAAATCGGAAAATTATAGGTTTGTGATCTGTGAAAAAAACTGTTGGATGTTTTGATCCAAGGATTAAAAACTCAGATTCTCTAAGAGTATTTATTATAGGTATGCATAAGTTCTTTCATAAATTAGAGCGTCTAAGTTCAGCTTGTGTAATTAATCATTAATTTACTAAGATAATTTCATTTTATTTGTACCTTTCTGTGATTGTAGTATTGCTGCGCCGATTCCAGTATTTGAAGCGTCACATGTAGCATAAAATGGTTGATCTGGATCTGGGATTGTATTCCATTTTATTTCAGCGAAGAAGATCTTAATTATTTCAAATTTTTGGTGTTCTGTTCTAACGTCCAATCAAAGTTTTTTTGTTGTCTAAGGATATTATGAAACGGCCTTAGAAATAATTGCATTTTAGAGACATATTTACTTAAAAAATTGAGCATTCCAATGAATTCTTGGATTTTATTTTCGTTTGATGGATGGAGGTTGATTTTTTAATATAGCATCTATGCGAGATTTTATTGGAGTGATTGAGTTTTCTTCAATAATATGTCCAAGGAATTAAACACGGATGAGAAAAAATGTGATATATCTGGGGCTGCTTTCATGTTTTTTAAGTAGTATTTGATGATATTTTTCTAAGGCATCAAACATTTTGTGTTTTGGCTGTGATTGCTTGAAAAAATCGTCTATATTTTTTTGACAATTTTAATGAGAATGAGTGGTCAAAAAACTTTGCTCATAAATGCTGAAAAAGCTGCTGATCCTATGGAAAATCCATAAAAATGTCTAATAAATTCGTTTTTTTAATTTGCAATGACGAATTGTGTTAGGCGTCGTGATTGTTCGTCTGATGGCATTTGATTGTACGCACTGTTCATATCAACTGTTGTAAAGTATTGTCCATTTACTTTAGTGAGTACCATTTGAATTGGTTCTATAGGCCAATTACCTTTAGATTCATCAATTAGTGAATTGAGATATCTTGCGTCTAAAACAAGTTTTAATGATTCGCCTTTAGCGAGATGATAACAGGACTTATAAACGTGTTTCATTTGGTTGTTCTTCTTTATTTACTGTTTGAATAGTTTCCTATTGTTCTGGAATATCTAAAGATCTGTTCATTTAATCTTGTAAGTGAATTGGGACTTTACTTGCTCGTTGATTTTTGAAAACTGCGACAAATTTTACTGGTAGTTGTGATAGTGAAAAAACTTTTCCAATATCAAACTTAGATGTGGGTTAAATCATTTGGTTTTTGAGTAAAAGTTCTGCTAAATGTTCAAGTTCTTGTTAGGTGATTTTTAAAAAAAATTTTTGTTCATGTATATTTTTCGAGATTTGAAATGTTGGTTTAAGATATGGTGTTTCGTAAAATCGTCTGTGTATCGCTTTGAGTCACTTATTACATTGTTGAGGGATAATTCTTCATTGAGAATTGGTGATTGACAAATGTTTTTTAATGGTAGGATAATATTTACTCTAAATGCTCTTTCTTCTATTGGAAAATTGTTGCATTTGTTTCGCAATACCCTAAAACTCCTTGGGGTAACTAGATTTTGTATGGTGAATTGTCGTATACGTAAAAAGAGATTATGTCTGAATTTGTATTTTTTGTATATTTGTTAGATGAGATTGTTACTCTAAAGAATTTATGGATCGGTTTGAGTTCAAGATCAGACATATATAAAGGTTGTTTATTTTGATCAACGTTATATTGAAGAAATTTTTTTAATGATTAATTGTTCACATATCCTGATAATGTTTTCAAGTGTTTAGGTTCTATTTTATATATATTATAAAGTTTTGAGAAAAATGGGGGTTGCTTATTAGGTTTTTGAAAGAATATTAGAGATGTAATATTCATCTTTGTATGTTTATCGTTATGTGTCTTTTGCTTTTTAGGATATTGATATTAGGAAAATATTTCGTAGAAAATGATATTCCGACTATATTGTGTTTTTATCAGTGATATGGAATGTTTGTGTTGAATGGTTTGCTTAAAAGTTTTTTTATTACATGTTTCGAGTTGGAACAAGAATTAAATTCGAAATAGTTAAACTTGAACCTTGTGCTGTAGCTAATTTGCTTCATAATTTTGGAGGTGAAAGATTTGGGTGTAAAGTTTCTAATTCATTCCATGCGGGATGTTTATAATATTTGATTCTGCACCTGAGTCTGGTTGAAAATCTTTCTTTTTTGGATTTTCTAAGAAAAGTGGGATTGGCCAAACTATTTTTTAAGTGGTTGTGTTTTGTTGTATTTTGATATGTACTATTCATGCTTCAACTTTCTTCAATTTCTGGTTTAGTATAATCTGTTGTGATTTGTCTATTATCTGATTTTTCGAGATTATGGAAACTTTCAATGTTTTGGTAATAATTCGAACCAACTGGTGTTTCGTATTCATTTTAAATATGAAGCATGTTTATTAAAAAGGTGTTTTATGTTTCGCTCTCATCATCTGTGGTTTCACAATGTATGTGATTTAATTGTAATTCCGAAATTTTTGTGTTTCCAATACCGGGAGGGTCTGATTGAGTTTCTTCAGTTGATTGTACTTGGTTAATCGCCGCTGGTGTTTAGGTGTACTGCTTCTATTGTTTTGTTGAGAACCTGAATATTATGTGTTGTTTCTGTGTGTTGACTGAGAAAAACTTCTTTGTCGATTTGGGTAGTTTTTGTTTCGATATCTGGAAATGTCACGTGATCTAATGTGACTATTGTTGTAGTTTGATCTATTGTTCGGATAGTTTCGTGATCTATTATCTGAGTACTGTCTATTTCTATTATTCCAGTAGTTTTGCTTTCAATTTTATGAGGAATTTCTAGAACGGTTCTTTGAATAATGTCTTTTCCGAGCATTTGAATACGAACGGTTTCTGTTATAATTTGAATAAATACTTCTGTTTGAGTTTGATCTTGAGCAGTTGCTTTGAAACTGATTGTTTGTACTATTAGACCTGCTATATCTAATTTGTGAGAAATTTTGTGAATTTCTTCGACCTGGAGATCTCCCGCGATAGTTATTTTGGTAGGATCGTTGTTGTCTATAGTTATTATAGATATCTGGGAGTGGTTTTCTGAACTATTTTTACTATGAATATTTTTGTTTGGCAATTTTTGGTCTTTTTTCATTTATTGCTAGAAAGATTTGTTTGGTTCTCTATATTTCTGTGGTTCATTTTGATTATCTTGCTGTTTTTGTCTGCATTCAGCAAAGCTGTGTCCATATCTGCGACAATAATTACACCACTTTTGAAACTACATTTTTTTCTCGTAGATGTATAAAGTTTAAGTAGTTTTTTGCCAATTCAGTGTCGGAGTCATGATTTATTTTTATTTGTGAGGTTGTTGTTTCGACATAATTTACGTATTGTAATTTTAAGCTTTCTGTTTCTTCTAATTTCCTAGTGTTTTCAGCTTGTTCTAGTTTATCTACTAGTTTTCGGAAATCTATATCGGGTTCTCCAACTGATGATAGATGTGATGCTCTCTTTCTTATGGCTCTTTTACGTAGTTGTGGTATAACAGTCATCATCAAGACTTCTGTAATTTTCGTGTTTTTGTAATCATGTGTATGCTTTTCTTATTACTTGAGAGATAATGCTTTTCATACTAATGTTTCAATTCTTAGTCCGAACTGTTTAATTGTTTCATTAGGGAGTCTACGAATTTCTTTCGATAGATTTCTTCGATGTTGTTTGTTCTTTCAGAGTTGAACCTTTCTGAATTTTTTTTTGTGAAACTTTTCAAGTCTGATTTAATATCTATAGGTAAAACTGAAAATAGTTTTTGGGCTGCGCCATAAAGTGTGATTTGGATTAGAGCTGTGCGTCTATGTAACCAATTTTGACGAAGTGGCGTTTTTACTGGTTCAGGTCCTATGTTTTAATTTAAAATAGCCGTGACTGCGTTCAAACAATTTTCTACTGAGTAATCGGGATCTGTTCCACTGAATCCCATTAGAGGTTTGTTAGAAGATAAGGTA
This sequence comes from Symsagittifera roscoffensis, assembly GCF_963678635.1. Lineage (NCBI taxonomy): Eukaryota > Metazoa > Xenacoelomorpha > Acoela > Convolutidae > Symsagittifera > Symsagittifera roscoffensis. The sequence goes on from NC_087062.1 coordinate 48,770,284, forward strand.
TGGATTCATAGTCATTTGGAGTGATTCTGCTGCATTTGGTATTTGAGAAAATTTTGTGAGTTAAGTTTTTTTGTAATATCATGTTGTTGTAAATAATATGGTAATGGGATTTCAGTTTGCATTTGATTTGGTTGGTAGCTGCTTTGTGTATTTATTGGGTTTTGTGATTGGTAATTCTTATTATATGATGCTGAGCTTTGTCTTGTAGGGAAGGTTTGTCTTGATTGTCGTGTTTGTTCATTTTGAGTATAAGGTTCAAAAATATCTGGTTGATAAAAAGAATCTGGTTGATCAATATTCCAGTTATCATTTCGTTTATTAGTATTAATTCGTTGTTGATTTTAATTGAAATAGTCTTCATTTTCTGAATAATGTGATTGACTTCTTGTGAACTGTTTATTAGCTAAATTTTGATTTTGTTGAAAAAATGGGAAGTTTCCGCTACGGTCTATTCTAGCTCGTTGTTGATCATTGAAAAAAACTGAGTGAGGATTTTGTTGTGGTATTTTGTTGGTTGTAGTATTGTACCTGTGGTTGATTCTGACTATTTAAATGAATAGATTTTATCATTTTAATTTTCGCAAAAAAAATGTAATTATGGTCTGAAAAAATTACTTTTTATTGGGAGTTTTTGTTTATTTGGTTATCGTGATTTCGTTACTGAGCCAAATGTTTGATATTCCATTTGCGAAAAATTTGGGGCAACATATGGTTTTAATGCGGATTGTATGGTTCTCTGAGGAAATGTAGTGTTTTTATTATGTGTTGCTGTAAATGTAGGATGAATGGGAGAAATGGTTTCTGGTGTTGTTGTCGGCATTGTTTAAAATAATCCTTCATCAACAGAATGTGATGGGGTTTGGATTTATTTTTGTGTGAGATTTTTTGTTCCATTTAGGATATCTTGTGTTTTCATGAAGTTGGAATTCAAATTTTTGTTCCATGTTCTATCAGTAAAGATTGCACTGTAATTAAAAGGTGTCGCATCAATATTATGTGAAGTTATTCTTAATTAGTTTTTATGTACAGAAAGAGTGGTGATTGCTGCACTTGATATATTGGTTGGTATAATTATAAATGAGAGATGAGGCCAATTAGGGTCCCAAACATAATATGTTTGATCTGCCTATATTGTTTCATAGTCTGAACTTTGTGATCTAAAATTTGTTCTTGATAGTGCAATGAAGTCAAAGTTGTGGACAAAATAATCAGTTATGAACCATGCCAGTGAACCACCCTTGTAAATCATGTTTCACTTTTTGTGAAATTTCAGTACTAGTAATGTTTTCACGGATTGTATCTAGAAGTTTTGAGATATGATAAAATTCTTGTGTTACAGTTGTGTGTCGGGATGTTTGAGGTGATGATTTATTTTAAGTTTTTTTTAGTTCTAATATAGATATATAACTATAAATAATAGAAAAAAAATTCATTTGAATATTGAATTTTGTGCGTAACATACTTTTATGATTGGGTGTGAGGAAGTGAAAAATTAGTGAAAAGTGGTCAAATTTATCAAAGTAGGATTTTTGAGTGCTCTGGAAATATTTTTGTCATTTTTTTATTCATGCCATCAATGAGAAATACTTACTCGGATTTTATGAAAAGTTTTTCAGTTAATTGATGTTTAGTGTTAGGGTCATCTTCTATAGCTGTCCTTTCTATATATCGTGCAATAGCGTGGTCGTAATGGTTAATTGGAAATAAAATAGCTTTTTTGCTACGAGTCTATTTAAGGTCTGGTTTAGTCCTATAGTCGTAAAATGTTTTCATGCAGTGCGGTAGTTAGTTTGTGTAATCTAGATTGACATATTTTATTAGCGGCCGGGTTAGTGTATAAATAGAAGACTAGTGGGTTAGTAAATTGGCAGTATGAGGTCCATGATAGTGTGGGAAACAAGCTATTTTCATCAACGTAGTTGCGTTGGTCGTTGCTAGTGTTCTGTTAGTGAGGTATTGTGGGAAGAATAGTAAATTGTATTTTGAAAATCACTTAGTGTTAGAGTGAAGTGGATGAAGGAAAAATAGCTGGGCTGGTTGGGGTGGTGAAATACTCGGGTTGGGCCTTGAGATGCTTTCAATTGAAGACTCGGTGGGCTCGAGATTCTACTGTTGTGGGTGTTTGGTCTGAGGATTCAGAGGAGGAAAAGAAATCGATAGCTGATGAATTGTTAGTAATTAGTGTTTTGAAGCTGTTGCTTTGATGTGATAAAACTGTCTAGTTCATTCTCTAAAGCTTCAGTGACGGTGCTAGGGGAGGGGGGGGGGGGGGGCTGGTCACAAAGTATTGGTGTTGCGTCGGTGTAGGACGGGAGGGCTGCGGAGGTTTCATCAGGAAGTTGAGGATGATTTGGATGGAAGGGAAGTGAGAAAAGGGGGATGGGCTAGGCTACTGAGTTTTGAATTTCATCTGGGGTATCGATATCGGAGTTATTAAATTGTGAAACTGTGTTAAAA
>NC_087062.1:48772940-48866572 GCF_963678635.1 Symsagittifera roscoffensis
GTACTCTTTAATTCAATTGCAACTTTTATGAGTTTACTACAATGAATTATCAGTTTGTGGTTTTGTGATGTTAGTAAGCTGCGTAGATTAGTTCAGTTTACTGTATAATTCCTTCCAACCGGGTTAAAGGAAAGTTTGAAATGTGTGAAAACAAGTTAGAGTTGTTATCAGTAAAAGTTAAGACTTAAAATTCTTTATTTAAACATTTGATCGTGGGCGAGCTGTGCGATTGTGGAAGTAGTTTGTAATTTATGGGCGAGTGAAGGATTCAAATTTATAAAAGAAGAGTCTTGTAAAAAGAATAGTACTCTTTAATTCAATTGCAAATTTTATGAATTTAGTACAAGGAAATATCAATTTTACTGCTATGGTGGTTTAAATTTATGAACTTACTGCTGTCTTGAGGTAAATTTTACTGCTTTAATTAAATACTGCATTTGTTAAAATGAATTTAAAATTTTAAAGACTTTAAATTTTTTTGGACTTTTTTATAGAAGTTACAATTTTTCCTTTTTTTTATTTGTTTTAAACGATTTGAGTGATGAAATCTAAAACAGACAAGTGAGATATTTGCTAAGAATATTTAGTTGCGTTTGAAATTTATTATTTAAAAACACTTAATTATACTTACTAACGGTCATCGTTGGCAAAAAAAATCCATTTGAGAAAACATTCTGAATTGTGTTTGATGATGTTAGGAGTTTAGCAAGCAAGCGGATGCTGTAATTAGTTTGTAGGAGAGGTAATAGAAGCTCGAGTGCTCTGATGATCTTGTGCTCTTCACTACTTAGTGAGAATTCATGCGATGTGTTTTGAATTAGGTCATAAATCTTATGGTTATATTTAGTGTTATGAATATATTCTAGGATTGGGACCTCGACGGGCTGTATATATTCGTGGGGGACTTTTGATGGGTGAGATTCTTTGTCGTTAAAAATTCTGGTTAGTGGGCAAAGTAAATACATTTATCTTATGTTGAAAATTCCCAAAGAGCAAATTCCTAATGAAGTATTTCGAATCATTTATAGCTATTTATCAATATTAGAAAAAACAGAATCACAGGGAACATCACCAGTTCAAACATCAAAACATACAACTTTGAGACACAAAATCACAATATTTTCCGAATATTTAAATACAATCCGTGAAAATTTAACCAGTAATGACGTTTCACAAAATGTTAAACACGATTTATAAAAAATCTTAGCATGGTTCATCAAAGAATATTTCACACATAATCTTGATTTAATCTCACAAGCAAAAAGGAGTTTCAGTTCCCAAAATTCAACAGATGATACAGCATTATCAGAATATTCAGATTAAATTTGGGACCCTGAATGGTCTCATACATTATTCATTAACATACCAACAGATACTTCATGTTAAGCCATTTGCACAATTTCTATAAATAAAGATTATATTAAGGTATACCCACTCTCAACTGATCCTACACCTTTAAACTATAATTCATTTCTAACCGATAGAACAGGAAATAAAACTTTAAATTCAACTGTCACACAACAAGAAAATCTAAATGGAACTAGGAATCTCACACAACAAGATATTAAAACATCATCACATTTCGCAAATGAAGAAGTAGTTACCACAGTAGTAACAACAGCACAACAAAGTATCTCACCAATACATCTAAATCTTACAACTCAAAACCCAAAAATCCAATCTCCAATCTTAGCACTAGTGACACTACAATCTACGGTTAAACCCACCATTGAACCAAGATACCCACATGTGAGCTATCAACAATTTCGACCAATGATGAAACCGATACAAAAACAAAGAACATTCACTAGAAATAACTTTGCAGAACACAATTATAACTATGTAAATAGATCACAAACATCTAAACCTCCTCGCACAAATAAACAAAATCATTTATTTTCACAAAGACAAAATTTTCAACAACCATTAACAACTTCAGTAAATTTTCATGACCATCCACGAATTTCACAAGACCAAAGTGAAAATTGTCCATTTTTCCAACAGAGTAAAAATAATGAACAAAACCAAGGTAAACACAATACACCTTATTATACACCTAATTATCTATCATCAGATGATGATGATTATCATCAACCAAATATTTTTGCACCATATACACGAGAACACCGTGCAAAACCACCTCAATCAAATCAAGCATCCAAAAACACAAATTTTTTTCCAGAAAACTCAGCGAATACACAAAATCACCAACCATTGCAAACGAAAAACCCAACCTATACACAATCATATCAACCAATACAAAGGCAAAACCCAGTAAACACAGATTATTATCAACCAAAACAAATGCAAAATGAAATCCCACTACCCTATTTTTTACAACAACACGAAATAACAAAGAGTCAACTCACAAATTTTTCACAAATACCAAAAGCAGCAGAATCTCTACAGATGACTATGAATCCATACCTCACGGGTGGATCATTAAAACAATCAAACAAGCCATTGATGGTATTCACTGGCACAGATCCTGAATATTCTATAGAAGATTTTTTAAATGCATTCAAAGCAAAATTAATTTTAAACATAGGACCTGAACCCATAAATACGCCACTTCACCAAAATTGAATACATAGACGCACAGCGCTAACACAAACCACATTTGATGGCGTAGCTGAAAAAAGATTTTCAGTTTTATCTATAAAAATAAAATCAGATTGGAAAAGAATCAAACAAGAACTTTTGAAAATGTTTGATTCAGAAAGAAACAAACAGCATCAAATTCGTAGACTACCAAATGAAGCGATCAAACAACTAGCAGTAAGGATCGAAACACTAGTCCGAAAAGCATATTCAATAAATACTCATTTATTATAAAAACACAAAAATGACAGAAATTTTAATGATGACTCTAGCACCCCAATTACGAAAAATAGCAATTAAAAAGAGAGCATCACATCCTTACTCAATTCGAGAACCAGATCTAGATTTCAGAAAACTAGTATATAAACTCGAACAAGCAGAAAATACTATGAAACTAGAAGAAACAGAAAATCTCAAATTACAGTACTTTAATAATATTCAAACAACAACAACACAAATAAATAATATACATAATTCAGACACAGATTCATCCGAAAAAATCACTGAAATTCTGAATATATATATGAGAAAAACCCAAATTTTAAAAGTAAACCATAATTTAAAAAATGGTGTAACTATTGCCGAAGATACGGACACAGTATTGCTGAATGCAGACAAAAACAGCAAGACAATCAAAATAAAGCACAAAAGTACAAAGAACCAAATAAATCATTCTAATAATACATGAAAAATGATCAAAATTTACCAAACAAAAACATACATAGTAACAATAGCTCTGGAAAACCACTCCCAAATAGCTCAAACCATTCAAGAAATCAATCACCCTATAACTCTAACTACAGATGTAGATCACCAGATAAAAGAAATTCACGAAATCCCTCACAAAATTGATATAGTTGATCACACAGTAAAAATAACCATTATCGAAATATTTATTCACGATCAAACTCAAACCGACACAATTACTCGTTTGAAACCAGTTCCCATTCACACTCTAGGAATAGACACTATTCAAATGATAGATCAAGAAACTCATCATACAATAGACATAGAAATTATTCCAACAATAGAAAGAGAAGTTATTCAAATAATCGCAATCAACAATATAACAATCGATCACGAGATTATTCAAAAAATTGTTCAAATCACCAAAGATTTAATTATAACAATTAACAAAATAGATTACGAGAAAACTCACAACATAGGAATCAAAACTATAACAGTAGACAAAGATACTACTCTCAATCAACTCATAGGAATAACACACGGTATCCAGACTCTCAAAACAAATATAGAAGTAACACACCAAAACATCCGAGACAAATAAATCCAGTACAAATAACTGATGAAACAAATTCAGACCCCCCTGGTATTGATAACACAGAGACTACTGAGTTCCAATTAAATCACATAAATTGTGAATCCACAGACAGTGACAGTGATATAGAAAACAAATTTTTAGTCAACTTGATAGAAGTTGAAAGTGATTATTAATCTATTACATAAGAACAACCTTTTCATTCTAAAATTTACGAAAATCATTTCGAATTACTTTTAGATTCTCATACTAGACCTAGAAGTAATAACATACCATAAGAACAAATAGTAAATGAAGTAACAACAACCTGAAAAAGAACAAACACCATGTTCTAGAACAAATCACATTTATCAGAATATACCAAAAGAAAAAGTTTTCCAAAAAGTAAAGATTTTCAAACCACCAGTTCTTGAAATATTTTGTTTAATAGACTCTGGAGCAGAACCAAAAATCATCAATATTCCAACTTGGAATGAAACCAAAATCCTACACACAAAACTAACACCCATAAAAACAACAAGTAGACTAGCAACAGCACAAGGCTCAATTCTAGCAAATTATGGAAAAGCTCAACTTTTCCTTGTTCCCACTAAAACAATGGAACAAAATAAACTTCTAAATAAACCATTTAAACAAATATTCCATATCACAGATATAAAACACAATATTATTGGAATTCCATTAATCACAAAGTATATACCTACTATTAATATATTAATTAGTAAAATTAATATAAAAGATAAATATGCAAAAATGCAAGACACCGCTTTAACTTTCTTCCACAGAATGAACAAACAACCACCATTCTTTTCAAAATTTTACCACATCTATAAAAAGAAAGAAAACATCTCAAACCAACCTCAGGTTATATTCATGAATACATAAAATACATGAAAAACTCAAATTCCGATATTCTTTCTCTACACATGTATAACAATTCACCATACAAAATCACCTTACCCTTAGGCTCTTAGGATATTGCGAAACTAATGCAACAACTTTCCCCTCAAAAGAAGTAGCATACAGAGTGAATAATATATTACAACTATTAGATATATGTCAGTCAACAATCCTGGATAAAGAATTATCAATAAATAATATAATAAGAAATGAAAAAAGGAACACATACTATTTCACAAAAACACCTTATTTCAAACCAACATTCAAAATATCACACTTTACAGAACAACAACAAAAATTCTTGACAATGTTCAATTTTCAACATTCCCAATTAACACAGAATGAATTTGAAAAATTAGCCGATTTACTTTTAAAAAATCCAAAAGCTTATGCAACATCTAAATTTGACGTTGGAAAAATAAATTCACCACTACATTTACCCTTGAAACCTGTCGCCGTTTTCAAAAAACAAAGAGCAAGTAAAGAACCAATTCTTTTACATGACAAAGGCACTAGACTACTTGACATTCTAAATTAATACGAAATTATATCCCCAAAAAATAAAGAAGAACAACCGAAAGGAAACACCTTTATTAACCCTGCTGTTATCCTTGCCAAAGGAGAATAATTAAAATAGTTCTAGATGCTAGATACCTCAATTCACTAATTGATGAAACCAAAGGTAATTGGCCAATAGAACCGATCCAAGTAATTTTAACAAAAATAAACGGTAAATATATCACATTCGCAGACATGAATAAGCATATAACCAAATGCCACTAGATGAACAATCACAACGGTTAACACAATTCGTTATTGGAAATCAACAAAACGAATTTAATCGATTATTCTATGGCATATCCATAGGACCAGCAGCCTTCATGAGTAAAATTTTTAGACCACTCATACTTAGCAAAAATGCAATCACATATTTTTAGACAATGTTTTTATGCAATCGCAAAAAAAAATTGAAATGTTCATAGTTCTAGAAAAAAAATCATCAAATTCTACAAAAGGAAAACATGAAAGCAGCCCCAGTTAAATCACATTTCTTCTAAACACGCGTAAAACTTCTTGGACATATAATAGAAAAAGACAGTATATCCCCATTGAAATGAAGAATTGATGCAATTCAAAAAGTTCAACCACCGACAAAAAAAAAGAAAATACAAGAGTTTCTTGGAATGTTAAATTTCTTAAGTAAATACGTACATAAAGTGCAATTATACTTAAGACCATTCTATAATATTCTTAGACAACAAAATACTTTTGAATGGACAACAGAACATCAAACACGATTTGAAGAAAACAAAAAACTTCTCACTGAACAAATTTCAAACACAATTCCAGATCAGAGAGTTTATAGATTTCAACTAATTTTATTGAAATTTCCAAACTTACACAAAGTATGGACAGCAGGAAAAAACCTTGCACTACCTGATACTCTTAGTAGAAATACACCACCTGAACTATTAAAAAGAAAAACAACAGTTGAAAAACCACAAAAAAAAAAAGTTTATCTCGCCAAAGATGAAACTTCACCACGATTAGAATGTAAATACGCAGTAAAAACTGACATAGATCAGTCACACATAAACAATCTACAACATTTTCCACTCTATTTAGACTGTCAAAAAAAACATTATGAAGTTGATTTATTGGAAACATCTATATTCAAGCCAATTCCATTTTCACATTGGATCAAAAATAGTACTCGAATAAAACGAGTTAAACAATAACCACATAAAAAGTACCCATTCCCTTCAATAGAAAAGGAAAACCTTACTGATACCATATGTCTATCAGGACCGCTACCAAACGATTCAAAATACACGATAAATCAAGTTTTTAATTTTCATGACCAATTTGATACAATACCCCTATCAAAAATCGAATTAGAAACCATTTTTCTACCAACAACAGAAAAACTCACACTTGAATTATTACAGAAATACCAAAACCTTGATCCCGTCATCAGACAACTCAAATCATGGCACAAATTTAAAACAAAGCCAACAAAAGCTGATACCACAATCTCAGGAAACAAAACACTCCTTAGATACTTCAGAAAATTTAACAACACCACCATAAATGAAAACACAGACATTCTACAAAATCAAACACCTGATTTTAAAGTACCATGTCTACCTTTAAGTATGATGTTAATCGCATTCAACACTTCCAATACCTTAAAAACAAAAGGACCTTCCGGATCAAAAAAAAACATACTCAAAATTCATCCAAAGTTTTTACTTTCCAAATGCACCAATTTGGAATAAAATATTATGCAATGATTGCATAACATGCCAATTAAACAAACCATACCCACATCAAAAGCAAATAGCAGAAAAACATGATTTTAAAGGACAAACTTCAGGAAACAAAACAATTCTAAGATACTTCAGGAAATTCAACAATACATCCATAAATGAGAACACAAATATTTTAGAATATCAAACATCAGAATGAAAAGTACCATGTTTACCACTAAGTATGATACTCCAAGCATTTCACACTTCACATTCCTTAAACAGTAAAGGACATGCAGAATCAGAAAAAAACATACTCAAAATTCATCCATAATTTTTGATTCCCTAATGCACCATTTTAGATAAAAATAGTATGCAACGATTGTATAATATGCCAATTAAATAAATCATATCCAAACCAAAAACAAATTGCAAAAAAACAAGATATTAAAGTCAAAGATTTTATTTTAATCACAGAATATCATTTGACACAAAATGACCAATTTCACCATCTTCAGAAAGAAACTCATATATCATGGTAATTGTTTTTGCGTTTACACATTATGTAGCACTTAACCCAATTCACCATTGTAAAGCTTATTATGCATATACAACACTCTACGATTTTGGATTACCCAAAATTTTAGTCACAGACAATGACACTGAGTTTAATAATAATGAAATCATCACATTATGTCACTTATATAACATTAAACATAAACCACGTACATCTCATGCACCTTGGACAAATGGATTAGTCGAAGGTATGAACCGTTCATTACAAGAATACCTCAGATGTATTAATGGAAATGATACCCAATGTACTGAATAGTCTACAGATGTAAAATTATTTCCACTTTCATTTAATTCCCAAATTACAACAACATTAGGAATGTCACCGTACGAAATGGTTTTCAACCAAAAACCACTTAAACCAAAAATGTTTACAGCAAACGCGCATAAAAATGCACATGTTATTGTCAACCAAACAAAGATTCAATTTGTTATAATCCACCACTACATACCCATGATGAAGACCACTTTCATCATCCACAAATTTTAAAATTTAACAACACCACCATAAATGAAAACACAGACATTCTACAAAATCAAACACCTGATTTTAAAGTACCATGTCTACCTTTAAGTATGATGTTAATCGCATTCAACACTTCCAATACCTTAAAAACAAAAGGACCTTCCGGATCAAAAAAAAACATACTCAAAATTCATCCAAAGTTTTTACTTTCCAAATGCACCAATTTGGAATAAAATATTATGCAATGATTGCATAACATGCCAATTAAACAAACCATACCCACATCAAAAGCAAATAGCAGAAAAACATGATTTTAAAGGACAAATTTCAGGAAACAAAACAATTCTAAGATACTTCAGGAAATTCAACAATACATCCATAAATGAGAACACAAATATTTTAGAATATCAAACATCAGAATGAAAAGTACCATGTTTACCACTAAGTATGATACTCCAAGCATTTCACACTTCACATTCCTTAAACAGTAAAGGACATGCAGAATCAGAAAAAAACATACTCAAAATTCATCCATAATTTTTATTTCCCTAATGCACCATTTTAGATAAAAATAGTATGCAACGATTGTATAATATGCCAATTAAATAAATCATATCCAAACCAAAAACAAATCGCAAAAAAACAAGATATTAAAGTCAAAGATTTTATTTTAATCACAGAATATCATTTGACACAAAATGACCAATTTCACCATCTTCAGAAAGAAACTCATATATCATGGTAATTGTTTTTGCGTTTACACATTATGTAGCACTTAACCCAATTCACCATTGTAAAGCTTATTATGCATATACAACACTCTACGGTTTTGGATTACCCAAAATTTTAGTCACAGACAATGACACTGAGTTTATTAATAATGAAATCATCACATTATGTCACTTATATAACATTAAACATAAACCACGTACATCTCATGCACCTTGGACAAATGGATTAGTCGAAGGTATGAACCGTTCATTACAAGAATACCTCAGATGTATTAATGGAAATGATACCCAATGTACTGAATAGTCTACAGATGTAAAATTATTTCCACTTTCATTTAAATCCCAAATTACAACAACATTAGGAATGTCACCGTACGAAATGGTATTCAACCAAAAACCACTTAAACCAAAAATGTTTACAGCAAACGCGCATAAAAATGCACATGTTATTGTCAACCAAACAAAGATTCAATTTGTTATAATCCACCACTACATACCCATGATGAAGACCACTTTCATCATCCACAAATTTTAAAATTAGCTTCCGGTACCCACATCGAATGGATTTTAAATGGAGATAAAAAACACAATGAAATTTATCAAAAAATAACAAAAAAATTGCTAGAAAGACAAAATATAAATACTCTTATTAATTCACGCTTTACACCAGCAACAGATTTAAAAATGGGAACATTTGTTTTAATTCCCAATTTTACAACACAAAAAGGAATTTCTAAAAAAAATACAACCACTCGAAAAGGAGCATACAAAATAATAGAGAAACCCACTGATGTCTCATACAAATTGATTGACACAAATAAAAAAGAAATTATTCGACACCGAAATAACCTATTACCCTATTACCCAAAAGATTATGCAGTCCGTGAATTAACACAATTATATTTTTTCACAGGTTTAAAAATTGTTCAAAACAATTCATAAACTAAATTGAATCACCACACCGATGAACAATTTCACTCAAAATTAGATCAACAAAATGAAAATTTTAACCAAACATCTCTCAAACAAAAAACACGAATATCTCAAAAAGAAATAAAAAATAGGAAAATGACAGAAAGAAATTTACCACAAGATCAAAAAGAATAATCTGAACATAGAAAGTCATCACGACTCAGAAGTCAACCAAGAACAAATTATAAAATCTTCATTCCACAATCTAAAAATTTGAAGAAAGTTGAATTTAAAAAAAAACTTTCATTTCCATTTTCATCATCTTCATTTAATTATTCTGAACAATCCACATTTTCAATATAACAGGCTGAAAAACAATCGACCAGATCTAGTTCAAAATCAGCCAATAGAAATCATCCCGAAAATGACACTTTTTTTATAGCAATACGACTTTATTAGCCGACACATATTCACATCTAAGCCTATCTATAACTAAAACTTCAAGACCTCCAGGTCAAAAATAAGCAAGCCGCCTCAAAATGACAACTAAAATAAATATAATCTCAATATTACAACCCTCTACTATCAAGCAGTACAAAGATCAACAAAATTTTCCCAACTTAGCACTCACAAACACCTCAAGCAAAATTATTATTTAGACTAAAGAACAAAAAGCACATGATCATTTAGCCTAATAAATACTTATTGGATAACCCCAATTATTCCATGATTAAAAACAAAACTACGAAGATTTCCCAGACTTCTCAAAATATCCCCTCAACAACTCTTGACGAAATCCAACCCACTTGTCAAAAAATCAATAAATAATCCGACCACACTCGAATTCAGCCCCAAAAAATTGAAAAAGATTCGACAAATCAAATCACTTCTTAAATGCTTCTCTCAACAACGGTCACTAAATTCAAACAAATATTTTGAAACCTTTTAATAAAACTTTCAAATCTTCTAATTTTTTTTACAACATTTTTTAGCTAAAATCATAGAAACGCTATTCATACTTTTCATTATATGTTGCAATCGTTTTTTAATGTTCTACTCAATCTTTGAAGTATATATATCCCTATCCACAATCCGAGATAACCTCCTCAGGTACGATAATTTCATAACTATTTAAATCTTTCGTAATCTATTTAGAAGAACAGATGTCTTTCTAGTATTTGTAACTTTTCTCACATTTTTACCATAATTTATTATGAAAATATGTAAATGTATAAAAAAGGCAATCATCGATTTCGCATTAGCCACTATTCTCTTGTTTCTTTTCATTGAAGAATACTGGAACAAACATAAATTTTCATTATAAAAAACTTCAACTCAACGAAATTTTCCAAAATTGCTAGTCATCAACCACCTCACCAGTCCCCACCAACAACGTCCCAAGAAAATCCATCAACACCCACAAGTACCCAGAATCCCCATTCATCTACACGCATTTCTTTTCAAGAAAATCCATATACTTTTGAAGAAAGACACGCACGATTATCTCAACCATTAGAACCAGTTGTCCGCCAAGCACCTTTAAGTGAACCACAATACGAACCAACGTATAATCTATACCCACACCTACAACAAGATCTTAACAGAGTAAGACATATAAATCAAAATCAAAACACACTCGAAATAAACAGACAAATTTTACATCCAAGACGAAACAGAAATTTTCAAACTCTGAGTTCAATTTAACATACCTCAATCACCAACATCAAGTCCCTTAGACCTTTCAAGTAGCACATTACCAGAAACACCTCCAACTGCTTCACAACAAATCATTTCAAATATTCCATCAGATTAGTTATGTTCAACCCCTACATCACAACAAATTAGGGAAAATCCTTTTAATAACCCAACAACCACAGAACGCCCTCCATATTGGGTGACAAACAAAAACCGGTGAACCAAATTTAGTAAACAACCCAGTTGATTTTTCATTCGTTACAACAGTATCTACAATACCCGAAACACTTTCCCCTCCCTCAACACTTTCTTTAAGCTAAATATCACCATCAACTTTTCCCCTAAATTTCCCTACCAACCTTGATTCACGATATCAAAAAAAAACACCTCAAAATATACCACTACGATTAGATAGGAACACATACGTAGCACCCCCACCATTTTTTGGTCAATATCAGGAAAGTAATAGACTACACAACTGGGCATTGAACGGATTACAATATCGACACGATATTCACAAAGATATACAAGAACATAACATCCAAATACTACAACAAGGCAGTCTCACACTAAAATTCGAACTTATAGTAAGACTAAATAACATTGTTCAACATCCATTCCCAACAGACCCTCCCAATATCACAGCTCAATCTTTACCTCCGCCATTTATAACAACAGAAATAATATATAAATACGACAGATATACAAAAAAGACAATCGGATACATAACCTTTTATAACCCATACTCAGGATTTTCATACACATGTATATTCTAAAGATATTCACATTTCAATATCTCCTTTTTCTCATTTTTTCCGAACCAAATCAAAATCCCTCTCCTCTCACAGGACCCCAAAATTTATTAGAAACACACAACGATTGTGAAGACAACTAACAAAAAACACTACATAATTATGCTATAAATCAAGTAACACAATCCGAATCCGAACCGCAAGCTATAGAAACTACGAACATGGTAGCCACATAATACTCAAAAGCCCGAGCTACCACACTTAGAGGCTATAAATTCACAGCGACATTTTCCGAAAAGAAAGTACACTGTTCACAAGTCTCAAAAGGAAATAATAACCGACTTGATCACAAATCTTTCTATCAAAGCAATATAGAAAGACTTTTACATCTACAACCCGAAGATTGTAAAAATGAATTACTCAGATTAAATTTAAGATCAAATAAAAACTCAAACAGGAAAATAATAAACTTTCAAGTTTTTCAGGACCCTGCACACCAAGCATAACTTCGAAGATACCAAGGACACATAAGATTAGATGAAAAATACCCATATAATATGCACACGGAAGGTTAACTTATGATCTTCACGATAAACATAGGATACCACACATTGGAATAAAAAACCCCTCAAACTGCAAAGCAGAAACAAAAAACAAAGGATACCAAGAAATAATGTTTTTTGATTGGAAAATACAACTTGAAAAAGTACAACTCACACGAGATTTAAATGATAAGACTATAATTTACCAAGGAATCAGACCACCTTGCAAAAAACGACCAAGATTACTGTGATCCTACTACTAGGACACAGGCAACCATTGTCTGGTTTCCCAAAGACACTCGTACGACATTTCAAGTAGCAAAAATACACGCTAGAATGATAAAATTTCATCAAAAATTTAATTTTTTATCGAGTCAATACCGTTTGAAGAGGTTAGCCCTGCACAAATAAGACAACAAAATCACAAATTTAGAATATCTCTTTTTTCTCATTTTTCCGAACCAAATCAAAATCCCTCTCCTCGCACAGGACCCCAAGATTTATTAGAAACACACAACGATTGTGAAGAAAACTAACAGAAAACAATAGACAAATATGCTATAAATCAAGTCACAATGTGAATCCGAACCACAAGCTATAACAAATATAAAAGCTACACTATACTCAAAAGCCAGAGCAACAACACTAACAGGAAACAAATTTACAGCAACATTTTCCGAAAAGAAAGTACATAAGTTCACAAGTTTCAAACGGAAATAAAACTAGATTGGACCACGAATCTTTCTATCATTAAGACTGAAAGACTACTACATCTTAGCCCTAAAGACTTTAAAAACAAATTAAAGCGACTAAACTTAACACCAAACGAAGGCACAAACAGAAAACTTGTCAATTTCCAAGTTTTTCCAGATGTAGCACATCAAGCAGAACTTGAAAAACACCAAGGTCACATAAGACTAATTACAAAATTCCCCTTCCATAGAGCACACGGCAGAATAACATACAATCTGGATACCACACATAGGAATAAATAATCCCTCAAATTGCAAAGCAGACACAAAAAAAAGGATATCAAGAAATTTTGTTTTTTGATTGGAAAATACAACTTGAAAAAGTACAACTTACACGCGACTTAAAAGACGACAAAAATCTTTACCAAGGAATTAGACTCCCTTGCAAAAATGACCAAGGATATTGCGATCCTACAACACGATCACAAGCAACCATTGTATGGTTTCCCGAAGAAACCTGCACAGTTTTTCAAGTAGCAAAAACACACGCTAGAATGATCAAATTCCACCAAAAATATTTTATTGAATCAATTCCATATGAAGATGTAAGCCTTGACCAAATTAGATCTATGAATCATAAATTTAAAAACATCCACAATTTAGAAAACAAGTTAACACGATTTCAAATATACCCAGAAACAGAACTTGCATGTAAATACAACAAGCCAATTTATAAAACACAGTATTCAAAAATTTTTGTTTAATACGAAAATGTTTTTGACATGAATACAGGACATTTAACCGTAAGCGCGTTGGCCACATCTCACTCACTTACCGACAAAAATCTCTACGTTTCAGCATATTTTCAGAAACAAACAGGACGAATCGGTGGAAAATTAAAACCACAAGACACAGAAAGTACACGATTACAAGAACTATCACTTATGAACAGCACTCATTTTGGCGCAATTCATTATTATATACATTTAGATATGAAACTAGACTACACAACATGCAGACTTTTTCAAGAAATGTCACTACTGGAATTAGAAATACTACACCAACTATGTGAACTTGAAAGAACACAAATTCTACAGTCACTAGCACAAGCAGTTCTAGAAATACCATATGCAGGATATTTATTATCCGGAAGTAAATCAAATTTCCTTGATTATGAAGGAAACGTCTTATGGTATTACACTTTTATCAAAAAAGTATCACCTTTATACGTTTTTGAAGATAAACGATTTACAAAAGAATCCCAAAGTTCTACAAAAAAAATTACATTTTGTTGACATGATTTCTAGAAGAACATATTTCTGGGATACATCCGTCCCATGTGGATCAAAAAATAGTCACAAGGTTGTAAAATTAAATCCCGACGAAGATAAATACTATCTACTTACACCATATCCAACATTAATGACACCACTAAAAAAGTTTTCACCCGAAAGCATTACAGCTATAGCCCGAAACCCAAATATCGATTTACAATCGATAGGCATCTATTCTAAATCCGACATACAACACCACATACGTATACAATAATTTCAAGAATTAATTACAAAGATGGACACTATACAACGCCAATCAGTAGATCAAAGCTTACAAAAACTTGCAGAACCAGCAGGATTTTCAGACATTTACGCACAAGATTACAGCGGATATTTTAAAGACATAAAAGATTGTATTTATCTGAACGGCGAGAAATATCGACCACAAGATATATCACCAATCAATATTTTTAGTTTTGTAAATTTCAAAAACGAACTTTTAGCATTTCTAGGATGGCCATATTACATCTTAGAAAGATTGACTATATTATACGCAATGTTTAATATTATTGGATTTATGTTTTCTTTATTAAAAGAAATTTATAACACATGCGCAACCCACACACAAGTCAATAGACAAGCGAGCCTAGCACGCATACGTTTTGCAGGTTTTTTCGGAATTTTTTCCACATCTATAAGTAAAATACTTTAAGATGCACAAATAAAAGAATACAATACAAAGTTATCAACTACACCAAACACATGTGTTGAATCACACAAAAACACAAATACATTACTTACAGCACCACAACTACCAAGTTAAACTCGTAACCATCCACTATCACTAGTACCACGGAACTTCAGAAACTTAGCCATAGTAAACATCCCAAATCATGTACAAAGTCCAATTCTCCAAATCAACACATTGTAACACAACAACCTCAAAATGGCAATAAATTTGAACAAATAATCGAACAACCACAAACCACAAATTTTCAATCTCAGACAATCATTTTTTTAGCACACGATGAGCTGACAAGTTGGATCCCTTCACCGTTCCACTTCCCACCCAGCCAACCTCCAAAACCCAATTCCCATCATCCCACTTTTTGCTTTCCCGCCACCTGAGTCACCCCATGTTAACACATCATCCGGCATGGATTCTGACACTAATTCAGACATCACCGCTTTTAACACAATTTCTAAATTTAATAACTCGAAACCCCAGACGAAATTGCAGAATCGAAGACATCGAAACCCCAGACGAATTGCAAAATCCAAACCCAGCCCACCAGCATTTTCCCAACCGCCCTTGCGACCTATTCAACCCCAGTCCACAAATGATTCCCCCTCTTCTATTTCTCATATTTCCCAAGCAACCCCGACATACTCCCCCTTTACCAATGACCATTCCAACAGATTCCCCAGATTCCAACAAATTTCACAAGAATTAGATAACCTAATAACACTACAACAACAAATACTACGTCCTCACACTCTAACTATTCACCAATTATCATCAAATATAACATCATCAAACCCACCAACTCCTACACCCTCTTCAGTTTATACCCCTTCTTTAGATCAATCCTCAACATCAACCCATTCATCATCCACAACTAACCGTGCATATAGAACGTTCAAAAGAAAATTTCCTAACCACGCGTTTCCCTCCAAACCCGGAACAGCCCGCGATTATGTAAGCCACCCTGACCACATTATTACTCCAGCCTTTCTCCAAGCTTCCCTAACCTCTTCCCCCAATCAACCATTAGTCATTCCAACCCTCACATTGAACAACCTCACTGTGTCGATGAGCACATACTAATCCCTACACTTCACTGGACAGCGTTTTATTATTTCTCAAATCCACTTTGTATACCATTAAATAAAACACCTCACAAAATAGAAAAAGTAAACTAGATTTTTTCAGACTCACCGCAGCACTAACACCTAGACAATTTACT
Organism: Symsagittifera roscoffensis; assembly: GCF_963678635.1. Taxonomy (NCBI): domain Eukaryota; kingdom Metazoa; phylum Xenacoelomorpha; order Acoela; family Convolutidae; genus Symsagittifera; species Symsagittifera roscoffensis. The sequence continues at coordinate 48,789,574 of NC_087062.1, forward strand.
CACGTAGGATATAAAAAGCTACTAAAAATTTTCACTGCACCCCGAGCTAATGATTTTTCTATCGAATATTATGATCACAACATCATCAGACCTAACCAAGACTAATTTTTAGACAAAGATAAGTTCGCTAACCCTCAACTAACAGAAAAATTTTTCATCTTAACACCCTACATCTTTACACTAAGCTCACTAAATAAAAAACACGAACACATTTTTCCGAAGAACTAATCGATATCCAAGCTTATGAATCATTTTACGATAAATTTCAAACTTTGTCACTAACTTTTCACTTCCTCACTCCAAAAGAGCGAGATCTGCACTGTTCACACGACATCATGTTACGAACTAAACAAACGCACACTCACACATATTATAGATTCATTCAAAATCATTTTATTTTTTTTACACATTCACGACAACCCCACCATCGTTTTCAATTTATTAATTCAAAGTACACTTCACCATTTCTCTTAAATTTCTCATACTGTATTAAAAGCACTAAACTGAGCTTCCTCATAAATTACGACCCAGTAACCCAAATGTATATATTTTGTCCACTCACCAAGACCTTTAATGTAGAAGAATCCCGGCCCCTCATTGTCCCGCATGAATATATACAACCTATAGAAATCCCAATATTAGAATGCATTCACAATACTAAATAATCACAAGCTTTTTAATCTCATTCAACACGCCAATCACGAGTTTTCTGTAGGCAACGAAGAATTAAACACCATAAGAGCACTTTAACTGCTTTGGCCACTACTGGAAACTAAAAAAATTTTTTCGCATGTTTGCAAAATTACTAACCACATCAGGTTCAATTCACGATATCTTCCCCCATGGTTTCTTACCCTATAATTAGGTAAGCATAAATTAAATATTTTAACACTAATAAATTCAAAACATACTAACCGTTTCTCATTAAATGTTTCTTCATTAGTCTTTAGATCACTATCATCTACAGACAAGAAAACAATAAACTTTTCAAACAGCAAACTCTTTTTTAATTCATAAGTTTTTATTAACTAACAGCAAGAAATGAAGCAGTAAAATTTCCTCTCCACAGCAGTAATTTCATCTATAAGTTCTTTTCCCCAATATAGTAAATCTAAATACATTGAAAATAATTTAATAATTTCAATCCCCCACAATGCAGTAAATTTAAAGTTTTCAGCAGTAAATTTATACAAATATCAGCAAAAATAAGCTTTTCAAGAATCAAACGCACACAAATTCTATCCACACTCGCACAGCTCGCCCACGACGAGTTGTTTAAAATAATGATTTCAGTTTCAACTTTCACTGATAACAACTCAAACTAACAATAACAAATTTCAAACTTTCTTTTAACCCGGTTGGAAAGGAATTATATAATAATCCCAACTAACCAATGCAGCTTACTAAACACCATAAAACACAAACTAACAGCATGACTAAGAAAAGAAAGCCCTTAGTACCCAAACTGGATTAAACCAGCTTAAAGAACCGATAATTTATTCTTTTGAAGACTATTGATAAGTCTAGAAAAGAACGCATAAAACACCAAAAAGTCGAAAGACAAACCCAAACCAAACAATTCGATTTTTGAGAAAAAGAAACAACTAAAACAACAAAAGGAAAAACCTAGAAACAAACACGACACAAAAGGTTAACACAAAACAGGACTAAAAAACCATCATGAAATCATACCCTCACTCCTGGCCTAACCCACCAGATGAGGACGAAGTCCTGAGCATGCCTAATAGCCGGCCTAACCCACCGTGCTAGAATCCACGCTTTGTGACCCACTCCTCATTTTTGATAAGAGGTACTCAAGTGTGAGTAACTCTTTTAAAATAACTGAACTAAAAATAAAAGCTTTTGCGATAAAAACTAATAAAAAATCACAAATAAACGCAGGAATAACTAAACATTCATAAATGTAAAATATATATTGCAGTAATATAGATCATACACAATCACGAGGATGAGCATCAAGCAGCTAAGACAACCTCATCACGCACAACCGACAGAATGGCTGAACACAACCGATATGCCGCTCACAACCACAACTCAAAAGATTTGAAGTACGACTTGACTCCGAAGCAAAGGACTTCATTGAAACAGACCAATGACCACCTCGATGTTCAAGTATAAGTACAGATCCGAGTTGCAGGGCATTCCCTCCAAACTCGAGCTTCTCGAGATTGATTTTGTTATCAATCTTAGTCATCATTGAAGGACAAGGTGAAATCTAATACTCCAGTTTCCTGGAGCTTCCTCCTCCAAGAATGGAATAAGAACTGATGCTTGCAAACGATCAATCATCCATCGTGCACTACAGAAATAAGTCAATGAAAGAAAAACTCTGAAAAGCCGGGAAAGTGGTTCGGAAGGACTGAGCTGAACCACTAGGAAACTTGACTGGAAGAGGTGACCAGCCAAGTGGGAAGGTGGTGCTGATGTCAAGTGCAGTGCACGTCAAGGGGACAACCAGCACGGGATCACTACAACAAGAAGGGGTGTTCTCAAGTTGGGCAAACGGGTACCGTGAAAATCCACATTAAATTATAGGAAATAAGTGTAAAATTGGATACGCGGAGTCCCATTGTTTTGAGGAAGTTTTTACACAAACAGGCCTGGAAACAGGTCTACGGTTTTCTCTCGAGAGGTTTAGCACCCGGCGCTTAAGGGATTTTTCGGCTTAAGAGGGGGGCTAAAGAGGGGGGAGGTTAGAAGGGGGGCTGGTTAAGTTAGAGGTTGGCCGTTGTGAATTGTAAAAAGGGGGGACACATTAGAGTAACTAATTGTTCGGCATCGTCGATTTAGTTACATTAGATACTAACACGCGTTGGTTATAAGAAGCGGATATCCAAATTTAACATCGAGTTAAGGTAGGTACCCTGGTCGGATCGGTAGGGGGGAACGGACATAGACAGTTTTTGTGATACCCCATAAGATCGCTAGCAGGGGGGAGGAAAACGCGTGGCAATCGGGTACCAGACATTTTTTCAGACAAAAGTTGACATCTGTCAGCTTTGAATTTTAGGTGGGTTCATCTTTCTGTTTTTGTAATTTTTCCTGATTAAATTTTTACGTTTTGGTGAAAATTTGTTGTTGGTATTTAAACGAACAGGTGATCACAAGATACCTGCGAAGAAGGTAAGGTTTCAAATAGCCTGAAACAACGAGAGAGAGAAAAATACAGGGGGGTCAGTATTTGGATTTTGGCCATTAAGTTAGGGATTTTGGGAAAATTTTTACTAGAGCTCAAGTGGTGGTACACGGTACAGCGATTCAAGAGTCCCCACAACGAAGAAGAAGAGATCCTACTATCCAGACACTTAGTGACAAGTCTTGGGACAGTATCGAAGAAGTCTTGGGACATTGCAGTCTAGGGACAGTGGTCTTGGGACAGTGGTCTAGGGACAGTGGTCTTGGGACACTAGTCTTGGGACAGTGGTCTTGGGACAGTAGTCTTGGGACAGTAGTCTTGGGACAGTAGTCTTAGGCAAGGGTATTGGAACAGTAGTCTTGGGACAGTGGTCTTGGGACACTAGTCTTGGGACAGTCGTCTTAGGGCAAGGGTCTTGGGACACTAACAAGAAGTACTGGGACAGCACTGAATAGTCTTGGGACAGTAGAGAGGAAGTCTTGGAACTGTATAAAGAAGGGGGTGACGGTACTAAAGAGTACTAAGACAGGTTGAAGTAACCAATCGCAAAATTAAACTTTCTAACCAGTGAAAAAGATCCGGTACTGTGGGGATCAAGAACATATAGAATTTTCAAAAAGCTTAGGAAACGTTGTTTTTATTAAATTGTAAATTTCTTTTTATCAATTTTGTCAAAAGAAGTTTTAACCTTAGATTAGAATTTTGTAGATAGTAATACTGTAAATAGGAACAATTGTATATAAAAATAATGAGGCGGAGCAGGGTACCGGTGGCTGAAAAAAGATATACTGAAGCGAAGACAAAATATAACTCGTCGCTACGTAAAACGACATCAATGGGTCCAAAGATAACAAAGAAGAACTTTTCAGTTAACATGGTCAACACGAGGAGTAATACAGTGAACAGAGCAAAAGAGGGCACGGAAGGGAAACAAGCAGAACCCGCCATCGAGATTGAACTAGAGACACCGGACCAAAGCGTAGATGATGTGGGAAAGAAGACGACAGAGTCAACTCCGATACCGCATGCGGAAGAACCTAATCCAAAGTCCATGGAGTTCTCACCGATAGACAATGTGGAAGACACAACAGGCAACACGCCAGAAACGGTGAAGGACGAGTCTCAAACAAAAAGAACGTCTTTTACTGAAAGATTGGCGATAATGGTCGGAATGAAGTCGAGAGACGCAGCAGTGGAAGAGACGAAAGCCGAGAAAAGCAAAACATTCGGAACAGTTTCCACGAGAACGACAGACACCGACCAAAACGAAGACCAGATCAGACCGGGAACAGCAACCAACAACAGGACAACAACTGACCATGGAACAGCTACTCTTGAGCTAGGTGATTTGATGGCAAAGCTAGATCAAGTAGACAAGAAACTGAAGCACAGCGAAGAGGATAGAGATGTGATAAGTAGGGAAATAAGAAACAATAAACATGAGTACCTGGACAGCTATTTCAATCTAGCGAGAGCGACAGAGGAAAGGCTTCAGCAGATGTCGGACAAGGTAGATACCACGGATGAAGAGCGAGACAAGAACATCAGAAAAGACACGCAAGAAATGAAGCAACGATATGACGCAGTGAATAGCCAGTTGGGGAGTTTGAAAACGAGAATGGATACGATGAGTAGAGACCAGGCTGAGAGTTCATGTGCAATACAGACAAAGTTAGACGCCATCTTGAGGAACTCAACGCCACAAGACAGGCCAGCAGCGGAGCGAACGCAAGGCAATAGAGTTGACTTCGTGGAACCACAACGGAACAAACGGCAGTCAACACCGTTACCATTACCCCGGGATGCTGCGTTTACAGCACCGGGGGGGGGGGGCAAAGCGATTATGAAACGTGGAACAACGAACACAACCAGTAGTCCAGGGGTCTCCACGACTCACAACAACGTGGGACCGGATGTCATGACATGGGCAAGCACCTGGGAAATGATGAACAGGACACTAGAAGCCTTCGCCACAAGGAACACCGACTCGAGTGACAGAAGAAGCAACAAATCCAGGAAAACTTTCAAAAAACCGAAAGAATTCAAGGATGATTCAGACGGATGCATTGACACTTGGGTAGAAGACATGAGGTTGCATTTGGAACAAGACAACTTGAACGATGAGAGGCAAGCATGCACAGCGATACTGAATAACTTGGAAGGCACGGCATTGAAATGCGTGGTTGCGAAGAAGGAAGAGGAACGCGACACAGCGGATAAAATCTTCGAGATATTGTTAAATCAATTCGGGTCAGGCATGAACGGTCATCAAGCGATGATGCGATTTGAAAAGAGAAGGCAAAGGGACGATGAATCGATAGACAGGTTCCTAGATGATCTTGAGAGCTTGACACGAAGGAGTGACCCGGAAGAATCCACCAATAGAAGGAACTTCAGCATCGCCTCAAAGTTCATTGATGGGGTAAAGAGTGATGACTTGAGAACAATGTTACCAACTTACTATACATTGTCGAAAGACAGTGCACCAACTCCAGAAGAGATGAGGCAGAAGTCAAGAGAGTACATGCTAATGAAACCCAAGAAATACTCGTACTCAGATCACAGGAATGCTCAAGGGGGAATCAACCACAAAGGTCGTCGTGGTACAAGCCCAGAGATGACATGGACAAACGTAGATCATGCGCGAACTGCGGGTCAGCTGACCATCATGTGGCGGATTGCACAACATACAAGCAGGGCATGAAGAGTTTGGGATATGCACCCGATGAGGAAGATATGAGCCAGATGGAGGAACACGAGTTCTATAGTGGCTTGATCATCAAAATAGGTGCAAGATGCTTCTTCTGCAACCAAGAGGGGCACTTCAGGATGGACTGTCCGTTGTTCTGGGAGGCAGTCAAGAACCAGAGTCATCCAAAACACAAGTTGGCGTTAGCAGCGGTACAGAACCAGAGAAATAGACAAGGTGAATTTGAAACGAAAAACGTAGAAACACCAAGTGCGGAACTGCCAACGAAAACAGTGAAAGCTGTAACGCAAGTTAATAGTGCAATAGAGGCCACGGCCGGGAACGCCCTTGAGATAAATTATGAGAAGGCGGCGGCGGAAGCTATCAATAAAGTGAAACAGGACCTGGCGGCGAAAGAAATAGAACAACGACTGAAGCAAGAGATCGAAAGACAGAAAATGAACGAGGCATTAGGTTGCTCGCAGTCAATACCAGAGGCTGTAGCGGGATAAAAAAAAAATGGAAACTGCAACATTGTAAAGATGGTGACGGGGAAGCCATTCGGTATAACAAAGATCGGGGCAAGAATAATGTCAATAATCACCGTGGGCGGCCATGAGGTAACGAGAAACTTGAGCGAACCAAGTGACCAGACAATAATGCACATTGATGTGTATGCAGATTACTTGAGTGGTATAAGCCTACAAACGACTTCTAGAGCATTGAGGGCACTACTCACGAAAGGGGGTAGCAAGTCAGTCCGAGTTGACAACAGGTACACAGAAGCTTATGGTCCGCATGAGGTGATGCTAAATATAGGTGGGATCAACATCTGTACGAAAACAATGATAACATGTGATGAAGATCTATTAGGGCAAATCTACGTGGGAAAAGAAGAGTTGAGAGTGAGATCGATTGGACACTGCGCCATGCTTGAGGAAGATGCAATGCACATCGGGACAGAGGCAGATGTGTCAGCACATGTGCTCGACATAAGTGGCAAGAAGACTCAGCTACGTGGGTTACTTGATACGGGAGCGGTCTTGAGTGTCATATCAATCGAAACTTGGGAACGAATGGGCTTCAACAAAAATGATTTGATAGACTCAAGAATACGGTTGTCAGCTTCAAACAAAGGGGCGCTGCGGGTGTTGAGCAGAACGCCAATAATAGCCCTAAATCTGGGGGAACGCAACCTGTGGATGAGCTTTCTTTTGGTAGAAAACCTAGATGAGTCTGACCAATTCATTTTAGGCAGAGACTTCATCAGGAACTTTGATGTAACGATTGATCCAAACAACGCAATGTTCAGGATACGGAACCCGGATAGGAGGTACGCAATTAAACCGGTAAATTTATTAGTGGCAAATGAGAGCAAAGCACCGGTATTCTTGAGTAGGAGAGTGAGGCTAAAGGCGAACGAAGCAGCGATCGTAAGCTTACGAATGAAAAATTACAATGAATTAAGTGACAACAAGCAGGTATGCATTGTCCCAAATCCAAATAGTCAAAGTGCTGCTGTTTTAGGAAGATCCTTCTCGATAACGAAGAGCGGTCTCTGCGTCAGTGTCTTGTTGAATACTCTTGACATACCAATCACGATACAGAGGGGTAGGAAACTGGGATATGTTTTACCCGTAAAAACTCGATATGAAATGACTGAAAACCAAAAACAAAATGAAGTTGTTGATTGTCCAAATCATAGGGACAAAATTTGTATCTTGAGACGATTGAAGAAAATAAAAGGTTCATCAGGTCTTGTGGAGTCACTTAAGTCAGAGACAGACGATGGACTATCGAGCTGTTCGAATTTCCCGGAACGGCCCACACTAGATGAAATGCAGAGTGATAAACCGGTCCTACCGGAAATTGAACATTTAAGAGGCAAATTAACGGATGAACAGCTCGAAGCCATCAAGGACGTACCAGAACGGAACGAGGAAGTTTTTTCAAGACATAAGGCAGACATCGGGTGTTGTAATTTTGTTGAGCATGAAATAGAATTTGAGGAGAACGCAATACCGCACATGGAGGGGGCGAGGCGCATGACCCCACACAAATCGGATGCGTGTAGAAAAGAGATCGAAACGCTACTAGAGTATGATATGATAGAACCATCCAAATCACCGTGGGCGTGTGGAGTAGTGATGGCCAAAAAGAAAGGCGACCAATTGAGGTTTTGTTGTGACTTTCGATACCTGAACTCCGTCACGGTGAAGGATGCCTATCCCATACCTAGGATCGATGAGAGCTTCTCGAAGTTAAGTGATGCAAAATTTTTTACGACTCTTGATTTAGGTTCGGCCTTCTGGCAGGTACCACTCAGGAAGCAGGACAGGGACAAGACTGGGTTTGCCTGCGAGTTTGTTCTGTTTCAATGGAAACGGATGCCGTTTGGTCTTAGCAATGCCACTGCCACATTTCAGCGATTGATGGCAAACGCGCTGATAGGTGTGACGAAGAAGTACGGCACTCTGGTAATGTGCTATGTGGATGACGTGGTAATAGCGACACCCACACTGGAAGACCACATTGAGAGACTTGACGAGGTGTTTGCGTGTATGAAGAGGTCGCGGCTAAAGTGCAAACCATCAAAGTGCGAGATACTCAAGGATTCGATAAAAAAACTTGGGCAGGATGGTGGACAGACACGGCATCAGACCAGATCCAGACGCAGTAGAAGCAGTTCTAACTTGGAAATCGCCAAAAACGGAACACCAATTGATGAGCTTCCTGGGTTTTGCAAATTACTACACAGAAATCATCAAAGGCTATGCAGACAAGGTTTACCCGATGCAACAGTTAATGAGACACAAGGGCAAGAAGTTCACGTGGAACAACGCAGCAGAATAGTCATTCCAGAGAATAAAGAAAGAGTTGTGCGAGGCACCAGTACTAGGGATGCCAACAGAGAAATGGATGTACGTGCTGGATACGGATGCGTCGGTAGTAGCGATTTCTGGAATTCTCCATCAGGAACAAGAGTGGAACGGGAAAACAGTCTTGAGACCAATAGCGTACGGGAGCAAAATCCTAAGTGACACGGAAATGAAGTACCGCGCACCGAAAGCAGAGATGTTTGCGGTGGTCACCTTTGTCGAGAAATATAGAGAAGACCTAGGCAGCGAGCCATTCAAGCTGCGAGTCGACAACAGGGCACTAAGCTGGCTGAAAACGTATTCAATGGACCAAAGTTACATTGGGAGGTGGATAGTTCGCCTGGATGGATACAACATGATAATTGATCATAGAACACGAGACAAACATCAAAACGCTGACAGCTTGAGTAAGAAGACGGAGTTCTACGAGAGACAAGAACAGAGGGAGGCAGATAGACCTGAGATCAAGGATGGCTTCTCCTTCATGGACAAGAAAACGTACGATAGTCTTCCACTCACGAGATGGTTGGACAAATCAGGCAAACCAATAGAAGATCACCCCGAATTACCAAAAGAACCTCCGGAGAAAACAATCTTTAAAAAAAACCGAGGGATGCCGATAGGTATAATGCTCAAGTCAAAGATTGTGAATGAGACGCTCAAGGCAAAAGGCAATGATCTTAACCAGGTAGAGACGGGAGAGGCACAAATAGACAATGACTTAATGAGGTTACTCAAGAAACTAGCAGATAACAAGCCCGTGATCCAAGAAAAGGGCAAGGAGGAACCAGAGGTCACAATACTGCGAAAGAGCGGGATAGTTAGTGATGAAAAAACTACGAAGGTGACTAACCCTGATGGGAAGGAAGTCGTGCAGTCACTGGTTGAAAAAATCCCGGATGACATACTTGAACAGACTCAGGTTAGGAAAAAGAAAGTGGCGTTCAAAGAAGAGGCTGAATACCTGGGACTAGGTCAAGAGTCCGGGGAGTCCACGGAGGAAGAAGATACTGAAGGAGAAAATTTGTCCGGGGAGTGTGAAACATGGGATGAGGACTCGGACGAGAGCAGCGACAATCAGGATAGTCTCTGCATGATATTGGCAGAAGAGAAGATTAGACACCGCGACAGGGAATTACAAACAGATCCATCCTCAGGAACATACAACTTGGACTTACAGGAAGTACGAGGAGGTGAAGAACTTGAAAGAATTGCAGTTTCGAGGAAACCATTCAGGGAACTTTCATGTAACTCAAATGTCACCACAAATCTGGTGCCAGAAGGTGATATGAAGATCGTAAAGAGGATAATATGCGTGAAGCTGAATGACGACATCCGCAACCATGGGGAAATGAACGGACAGATCATGGCACTAAAGGAACATGTCAAGGCGAGATATAGGCTGTCGGATAAGAGCCCAAAAGAATGACAAGATGACAAGTAATCTCTCTAAATGGGTCCGAACGGGGTCCAAGGAGAAAGGGGAACTCGAGGAAGACAGCTACTAGATCCTGAGCCAGTTCTACAAAGAAAGGAAAGATTTACTCTATCATACAGCTGGCGGGGTGGTAGCATGCAAGAGAAAAGACGAGGAGAAGATATTACAAAATCACAGCCTCATCATATTACCACAATTGTATCAGACAGAGGTGCTGTTCAGATAGCACGATCAGATGGGGCACCAGGGGATAGACAAGGTGCAACAAAGAATACTTCACAGGTTCGATTGTCCAGGATTGAGGAAAGCTTGCGAGAGGTGGGTGAATGCATGCCTGACATGCCTGCAAGTGAAAGATCCAAGGAAGATGAAATTCCCACTCAAGTCGGTGGAAAGCTTGAAACTTAATGAAGTGGTGCAGATAGACCATCAAAAGATCTGCATGACGGAGTCGGGGTATAACCAGTTACTGGTTATAATTGACCACTTCACGAAGCTGGCAGAAGCGGTGCCTTGTCAAACAGCTTCGGCAGAGGAGACTTGTGACCACCTGATAACCCATTGGATATCGAGTTATGGTTGTCCGATGACTTTTCAGTCAGACAACGGCAAGGCCTTTGTGGGGGACTTGACTAAAGAATTGATGAAGAGGTCACACATTGCTCAAGCACACTCAACGACTTACCATCCTAAGACCAACGGGCCGGTAGAGAGACAGAATAGGACGTTGGTGAATATGCTGAGGGTATACTGCTCAAGGTACATGACAGACTGGGATAAATATCTGCCGCAAGTCGTAGGGGCATACAACAGTACTCAACACTCAACAACGGGCATCAGTCCTTTTATGATGTTGACAGGCAGAGAGAGAGAGAGCAATGCCCCTGACATTCTTTTACCCGGAATATGAAGGGAAGAGGACGTCGCCTCAAGCTTACGTGAAAGAAGCGATCAGGAGACAGCAGGAAATAAATGAGCTATGCAGGAGGAACACTGCGCAAGCACAAATGAGACAGCGCAAGAAATATGATGAAAAGATATTACAGGCGAAGCCATATGAAGTGGGCCAGTACGTGTGGGTTTTCCAGAATGTTATAACGCCCAAAGGGACGAAGAAACTACTCAAGAAATGGAGAGGGCCATTCATGATAACGGAAGTACATCAACAAGGACGGTTCTACCGCTTGAGTACTGGACGAGCAGCATATTATGAAAATCTGAAGCCTCATGTCCCATCCCCAGTGGACTGGTGTATACCAAAGGACATGGAGGAACTCGAGTACCTACTGGTGGAGCCAGCATGTGAAGTGAACGAAAAAGGCATCAGAGAGAAGAATGATGGCAATGAGAACTTGAGTTTGGATGACAATGAAAAAATAGAAGCGGACTCTGAAGCGGAATCTTTTGTGGAAGAAGACTGGAATGATCCGGAGCAAGGTGAGGTGCCGAAGTGGCAGAACCACACTTATCAATACCAGCGGGGACAAGGAGTGGCAATCGCAAACGAACAGGCATGAGGTACAACAGGTACGGGGACGATTTCCTGATTGATAAGATACAGCCCGACGACCTAGGCAAAGAACTACTAGGTGTGGGCGAACTGGCGGAAGATGATGAATGGCAAATCATCAATGATAATGAACACTACCCACAGGAAGACTACTCGACACCGGAGCGGGAGACAGGTTTGGAACAGAGCGAGATAGAGAGGAGGGAGAATACGAACCTGAGGGTATTAGAATGGATGCGCGATGTCAAGAACGGAAGCGACGAAGGACAAAGCATACAACAAATTGACATATCAGCGGGAAAGCACATGAAAACGGAGAGTCCGCTTTTCGACTGGACGGCAACAGACAGGCCGCTTGACATTCCGCCAGACAATTCAGACCCAGCATCATCGACGGAGACGTCGATAAATATTTTTGTCCGGGGAGTGGGGGTAGGACTTACCCACACCGAAAATTTAATGATAAAGAAACTCAGGCAAGTGAGAGAAACGAGCGGACTGGAACTGGATGGGGAGGAGGCCGAGCCTACCATAGGACGGAATTTCAAAACGAAGTTTGAAGTACTAAACGAATACTCGGAAAATATCCTGATAACGGATAGTGACTTCATTCTGTCAGACAGGACTAGCGCAATCTGTATCACGGCGGACATGAGTTTCAAATCGAGACTGGAGGCTGACTTCAAGAGAGAGTACCAGAACGTAGAGTTTCTGTTTAGACAGAGACCGGGGCTGGAAGGAATGGCTGCGCTTCCACCATCAGTAGCACAAGTCCCGGGCAAATACCTGTGCTTCCTAGTGACGAGGGTCAATGACAGGAACACTATCCATCCCGAACACGTGATGTTAGCACTAACAAGATTACGAGACTTCAAGATTGAAAGAAGGATAACGGAGGTCTCAATGCCGGTGTATGACCCAAACAGGGGCAAATTGAGCCAAAGGGAATTGTACGCTATCCTGCGCGTGGTCTTCGCAGAAACGGAGATAATGGTACATCTCCATAAGAAATACTACTCGAGCATTGCCTGAGTCAGGTACACGGGGGTCTCGAGCTGGGTACGAGGGGAGGATCTCGAGTTAGGTGTTGGGGTACAAAACAGTTAAAAGGATCTTAAAGGTGATTGGCATGACAATTAAATTTTAAATGATTGATAGTGCTAAAACATAAAATGAATCTGCATGCATTTAGAAAATTTCTAATTGAACTATTCTAGTAGGACGAAAAGGAAAGGGTTTTAACTATAGTGGCAAGGGGGGTTTTAGGTTAAGAACATGGCCTGTTAGTCTAAAAAATCGGGTGCTTTTTTCAGATTGATTTGGTAAAGTCAAATTGACTACCCAACTACATTCAATAGGAAGAAAGGAAGTCCTTGAACGAACACGCAAGTTGAACAACGCTTCAAGAAGGTGATACTCAAGTTGCTAAGGTAATTCTCAAGTTGCTAAGGTAATACTCAAGTTGCTAAGGTAATTCTCAAGTTGCTAAGGGAATTCACAAGTTGCTATTACCCAAGATCACCTGGAAGTTACAGAAAAGGCAGATCGATTCTGGAAATCCATGCCATCGGCTCTGAAGAGGCCCACACTTGATGAGTTGTACAGACGCCTGAGGGACCTGGATTACACTCAAGTGGATGAGAGAATGGCGGTGATGCTGAACGCCATCCTCCAATTGGAAGAACAGGGCGAATGCCGGGAGTCTGCAACAGAAGCGGTTCTAATGGTCGGCTACACCACTGATGGAATATCCAACCAAGAGCAAACCAGATGGCTTTCCTGGAATGTGGATGGAGGAATAAGGGGATTTGACTTGGCAAGGAACCCTGGCTTGAGCAACAAAACCGAGTATGGCGCAGGGGAGTTCCCATTACCGATGAGACCATCAGCCAGATCTACAGGCCAGAGCACGAGTAAGATGCCATCAATGTCGCGAGCGCAACAAACGGGGGAAGCGTAGTCGGACCTCAGTACTACGAAGAGAGAGCTTGAGAGGACTCAGCGGGAGAGGAACAAGGCGAACCTCGACCGGGATCAAGTGAAGCTTGAGAGAGATCAGGCAAAACTGGAGAGGGATCAAGCGGTCGTCGAAAAGGACCAAGCGCTGAGGGAACTGGATATGCTGAAAGCTGAGCATCTACAAGAACAAACAGTGTGAGAGAATGCCGCGAATTGTGAGCAGCTGAAGTCGGAGCTTGAGAGAATCCAGCAACGACAACGCGAGCTCGATATGCAGAAAGGGGCCAAGCCCAAGGAGCGAATGGTTACCAGCTCAAGGCCAGAGTCGCGTATGGAGGTGGACGAAGCTCCCAGATCGAAGGGACGATTTAACCTTGACCGCGCGGCTCAAGAGCATATGAATGAGGAGTTGGATGTCTGGATACAAACTGAATCAACGTCCTCCCTGCGTGGCCTAGAGACACAAACAATACGCCCATTGATGGACGTCGCGCTGCCTGGGTATACCCCAAGTTCAACCCCGAGTAGTAGTCAGGTGAGCGGTAGCTCGTCACGATTGAAAGAATTAAACGAGAGGCTACAGCTAAGGAGTCGTGAGAGTCCAGCAAGAGTGGAGCTACCCCCGACGTGGAGGGAGCAACCTATCAGGAGTGTGGTGATCTCAAGTTACAAGAAGAACACAGAAGGCAGATACCACAGGCACAATCGTATGTATGGATTGGAGCACGGCACAGAGAGTCAGGAGGGATTGCTTCCATGACGCGGCTTGGGTGGAATACCTCACGCAGCCACGTGTGCCAGAGGGGGCGGTCCACCTGATCGTAGGGGACAGCTTGCTGCGGGTGATGACCCGGAGTCAATCACATTGGCAAACGGGGATCTTGAGTTTCGCTGGAACTGCGACGCCACAGATGTTGGCAAAACTTGAGATGCTAGGCATGGCAAGAGTATACACGGTAACTCTGATGGTCGGGACGAATGACGTGTCTAGGGGGGAGGCCAGGAAGGTGACGAGGCTACATGACAAGATGAGCTGCATCCTTGAGGAATTGCGGATTCAAATGGATCTTGCCATTCTGAGGGTGTGCTCCATTCCTTATAACATGAAGGCGGACCAACATGCGATAGAGATGAACACGAAGGTGCGAAACCTGAATGAAATAATCAGGCAGATACACCAAAGGAGCGTCCTCCCCGTTGGACTACTGGACGTAGCCGAGCAGATGGAGCGATCTGTTTTCCTCGACGATGCATCCTCAGACGGGATTCACTTTGACAGGCCCAGGGGAGTAGAGTGGTTAAAAGATGTCTTCCAAAGACACATAAGCGCGTTGGAGGCAGAGTTGCTAGAGACGGCCCAAGTCACGTTCGGGCCACCCCCAAATCCACCTTTCTTCAACCCGAGAGCCTTATCCAGTCGCCTGGGAGCGATGGCCGATTCTAGAGACAGCTCGAGGAGCAGCCGGACCAGGCTGCCAGGCGCAGCACCCATGGAGGCCGAGGATGCAATGTCATCAACTCCTCAGGTTTCGGTAATAACCTCGGTGGTGGTGCTGGAGAGCAAAACTGGAGAGGCCAGCGGAGACCAGTAGGTCGAGATATGTGGAGAGGGTGAAATAGCTGGACTTGGAAAGTCTGGAGTGCAGGCAAGAGTTGGCGGAAGCTTTGGGTCTTGAGCGGGTGTCACATGAAGACTTGGATAGATACCAGTGCGTGGACTGGTTGAAGGCTCACGAGACGCATTTCTCAAGAGCGAAAATAATGGAGACGGCGGATCTGACTGGGATTCCCACAAAATCGGTCATGGGACCCATCAATTATAGGCCTCTCAAGTTGCTGGGGAGTCCGGGACTCGTGGTGGAGCCTCCCAAGCATCGAACACGCATTGCCAGAATTAGGTTGGCAACTCCAGCACAGTTGAGGGTGGTGGACAAACTGTTGGACCCAAGGGAGATGGAACTGCCGGACGCCGCTTATGAGGATACGAGATTGGCAGACGATCCTAGATACGTAAAACCCTGCGGGAAGACCCAGTTGGCCAAGATCTTGGCAGTTTATGACAGAGCAGATCCAGCCGCTGCGAGGGTGGTCATCAGAGCTGGATCCGATTTTGGGGGAACGTCTCCCAAGTTGTTTTGGCCGGAAACTCTGATATATTCACGCCGGGAGCGGAGCTAAACCAGATGTTAACCTTGGTGGTAGCAATAAAATCGGAGATGCCTTGCGAGCCCGAGCTACTACTGTTTGCGGGAAGGAATGATCACCTGAATTTGACAGGGTTTCTTGAGCAGCTCAAGGGTGATGAACCAGCGCCGAAGAGAATCTGGAAAGCTATCCAGACGTTATTTGCAGCGATGAACGAGGTACAAGAGAACGTTGCCTCACGATTTGGCTCCAAGACAAAAGTAGTGTTCACGACGTCCCCCGGGTACGCGAGCATGCCTCCCGCTCTGCAATTTGTATATGCGGTCTTGATCTTGATAGCGGAAGGGAATGGGTGGCGTATCCTGATGGCAGCTCCCAATCGGGAGTTGGAACCGACGAACTTGAGACTTCGCAAGTCAGAACTGGCGGCGGCGTGGGCGGATGTGTCACACGCGTTGAGGGGCTTCTACGAGTTGGCAGACATCCTCATTGTATTGGACGAGGTCCTCTTGCTGGAGATATCAAACTTCGCCAGGCAACTCAAGCTCAGTCCGGCTATAAGAGATGATCATCCAGTAGTGACTCACCTGACGGCCAGCCTGTGGTTTCGAAGCATGGAGTTAACTATCACGAGCTCCACCAGTAAGTCTAGAGGACCGAGCAATGAAAGGAAGAATGTGGCCGCAACAGAGAAGCAACTGGAGTCCATGGTGTATCGACTGACACAAGAGAGAGGCAGATGGCCCTTCCTGACACCAAGTTTGGAAAACGCTACGGAGAAGACGAAAGAGAATGCTCCACCTCTTGTGAAGCAAATCTGGGATTTTCTTGAGGAGCAGCTGGAAGTGGCCGAGAAAAGGGAAATGACCGTGGCCAGGTTCGTCACAGCGGCCAACGAGGTCACGATTGGAGCATTCTGGAGGGAGCACGCAAGGGGTGAGCTGAAGACGAGGAGGGATCACGAGATTCTTGAGTTCTTGAGTCCTTGATGGGGGAAGGAGTTCATGGCTGGAGTGTTCAGTGCAAAAGAGACTATCTTTGGAGCCTTTATACAGGAAATTCTGAACATGCCCATCAGTCTGTTGTTGGCACTGTACCTGGTTTACCCGAGGTACCTATTCAATATGGGCCCAGCGTACATGTTCAGTCGGGGTGTGGAAACACTCCGGATTGATGGATATTTGGCATTGGTGTCATTCCATCGGCTAATGAAATATGGGGAATCCCTGACGATGGGAAGGACCCACTCGAGCATTGACACCTATTCGTACAAGTGTGCTGCCGGGCTGAAGACGCTGCTAGTGCAGTACCTCCTGATGCAGAACCGACATATGACTGGTGAAGAAAAGAGCCCAAAGACGCGAGATGAATGGAAGAAAGTGAATGGGGGCATGCCTATGTTGACAGACCTGTGCCTGGCCATGAGATCGGACCCCATGGGGATAATCCGGGGGCTAGAGGAGGTCGTAACCTGCATTTATGCACCGGCCGTGACGTATGCGTTTCAAGATCCTCTGGTGACAGCTTATCGCTATTCAGTGACCCACTTGAGCCTCATAAGTAGACTGGATGGGACGACACTCAATTGGTGTCAACAAGAGGTGCTGAGGGCTCAAATGAGCAAAACGGTGCTCTTCGGAAAAGTGAAGGATCCGGAGTTGATGATATACAGTTTCCGAGAACAACTGCAGTGTAGGATGGGAGGTAAACGCGAAGGCCCCATCAAAACCTACATCAAGTTCTGGAACCTAAATCCCCTGACGGCGAGTGGACAAGAGGTCTTGAGAATTCCCGCATGGAAGAACAGCGTCGAGTTGGTGAAAAGGGGCTAGAGGCAATATTGGAGAAGGAGGTACTACCAACGAGCATTCCAGAGTTCCCAACAGTGAGGAGAATGACCCTGGGGATGAACGGCTCCCTGGTGGTCCCGTCCCTGTTCGCGAGAGCAGCGACCGAAGAACAACAGAGGGAGTTCATCGATGGCTGGGATCCCCTGTTCATCGGCTACACTGCAGCGGTTTATTTTCACACTAGCGATACAAAAATAACTTCATGGACGACTCAAGCCAAGAAAATGAGAGGCTCGACGCCCCCGAAATTCGAGGTGCGAGAAGTCTTGAGAACACTTGAGCGGGCAGGTCTAGAGAACATGTTGCCGGTGTGGGATGATGGCAGGATGATCGTGGAGGAAGGACACATTGCACTGAAAGGAGATGAGATGATGTCTGCCACGAGAAGATACCGGGCACATTATGGACTGAAGCAAGTGGAGATGAGCAGGAGGGGAAGGAACTGGATGCATCAGGCCCATTGTATAGGGCTCTGACAGAGTACAAGAAAACGGGTCCGACGACACCGTCACCCCTATCGGTGGGCACCCCTGGGGATAAAAGGAGCGGCCCTGTAGAAGATCGATTCATGAGGATTCTTGAGAGAAGAGGAGTAGAATCAGCAGAGGAAAGCATGGACGAGACTCTCAGCGAGGCAGGAGAGGATATGGAAGTGGGAAAAACACCGGAGCCAAAACCATCAGAGGAGGAATTCACCACTCAAGAACTGTTGAAGGATCTGAGTGGAGACAATTGGACAGACACTGCCACGCCACCGCTGACCTCATCTCCCCGCAAGAATCTAGAGTTACCATTGACGAGCGAGACTCCTAATATGGGAATGATTTTCCTGAGCGCAGAAGGAAGGGAGAAAAACACCTTCAAGGGAAACAGGGAGGCGTTCCTAGGCACTCTGGATGAAGACGCTTGGCGAGAATTCTTGAGCGATTTCAATCTAGAAGTGAATGACGAGATCACATTGGATGATTTCAAGGACGAGCTGTGGGACACGGTGGTGAAGTTTGGAGAGCCTGTCCTGATGGGGACAGGTCTGAAGGAGAAAGCTAGAGGAGAAATGCTGAGCAAGATGGTCGAGTTGAGAAAGGCATCACGGAAGACCAAAGAGGACGAATGTAAAGACAGCTGTACTCTGAAACAAAAAACTGACAATAAAATAATTGAAAGTGTAAGGGGGATAAGGTCGAAACTAGTAATTTAATTTAAAATACTAATATCCTTAAGGCTCGAGCAGGGGGGAGGCAAGAGTTGGAAGGGTTGGAGGGAGACAAAGAAGTCGAATCAGTGATGATAACGGCAACGCCCCCAAGTAAAGACGTGAGGTCTCGCAAGAGGAAGAGAGAGGTGGAGGGATTGGGTAGCCCTTCAGCGGATGCAGTTTTGGAGAAAAACTTGAGAGAGACGGCCCCCATGGTTCTGGCACGATGGAAGACAGCAGCCTACAAGAGTAACTACGAACCAAGGAAACTGCTCGAGGTAGAAAGGGAGATGGAGATCCCCACCAGCTCGACAACGGAAGCAGACTTCAAGCCTCAGAGGACAAAAATGAAACGAGGTTCGACGAGCGGGCAGACATGGGAAGTAGACGTCGGCAAAGAATGGGTCTCAAATGAACATCAGGCCACTGGGAAGCAAGTGACTAGCGATCCTCTTGAGAAGAATAAAACGAGGAACACCTCCCGACCATGGTGGGTGGCACTGGAAACATTGAAAGAATTGGAAGATTGCCTAAAGAAACTCGACAGTGGAGTGTCACGCAAACGACGCAACTGGGCTACCCAGCAGAGGGCTGATATCAACAAATTGGAACTGGGGAGCCAACTGAAGAGAACTTGGCAGAACTTGTTGAGGGATCATTTTGAAGAAGCGATGAGAACATCCTCATCGGCATCGCCGTTGATGGCGAATCCCTTCATTAGAACCGCAGGACAACTGATGTTCGCGTGGAGCCTGGTGGGAATAGAGTTAGAGACACTGACGTCGTATGATAAGTTGAAATTGGGAGGCAAGAATCTAGAGTTGTATCAAGTGCTGATGGAACATGTTGCTAGGGATAACTCAGGCTTGAGTCTGACAAGGAGGAAAGATGCTACCTGTTTCTTGAGGTGGAGAATGTCGATGATGACTGATAGTACCATCCTGGCATGTCACCAAAGAGCAATCGGAAGCAAGACGGTGGAAAGGAGAGTCTCAGCAGTCATCTTGAACGTATACCAGAGTACTGGGGTAGAAAAGGAGGATGGTTCCAGGCAGTCTCTAGAGAACCACAGGAAGTTAGGTGAGATACGGAGATTCTACAACAAAAAGTTCGAGGAGAAACACGACGTACACCGTAACTTGGCCTCGTCAGGAGAGTACTTGAAACCCAACAAAAAGGGAGAGTACCAGTATGTGTCTGGAGTGACCGCATACAACCCTTTCCTGGACTCGGAAGCCGGAGGCGCTCACAGAAACTACGAGGTGGCGGAGCTGCTGAAGTTCTGGACAGAGAAGATAGTGGAGATAGACACTGTAGAGAGATAGAGAGACCTAGCTTAGGTTTGATTCTCGAGAAGACACCAGAAGTAATAAGTGTGCCGCGCTCAAGTAAAAGAGTCGAACCGAAGATGCGTAACGGGAATGGCATGTTGGTCACGAATCTGGGAGTGGTGTGGAAATTGTTGAGGCCCTCCTGGTGTCCACATTCCCATGCGAGCCTGATTGAGAAAGTCACGGAGCGAGTGAGACTAGCACCAGCAGAGGATGAAGATCTGGCGACATTGAGTATAGTGCATAGACTGATCCTGCCTCAGGTGAAGGAGTCAAGTGAAGTGACGAGTAGACTAGGGTCGGTGAAGAAAATGAAGCCAGGCAGTTGTCTTGATTCGACGTGTGGAAATGGCGAGCGCACCTGCGATGGACGGTCATGCGTCAGGATACAGTCCTTCCAGAAAGGAGACCTAGTCACCTGGTTTGAAGACATTACCGAAAGGGAGAAGAGTGAAATACAGATAGTGGCTGAGTGTTACGCGAGTACCACTGTGAACCTAGCAACAGCTCTGGGATTCTTCTCAAGAATGTGCAGTCTCCAGTCACTGGAGAGGCTAGAGTCAGAACACCACTTGGTGACCGCGTTGAGCGTGGAGTCATGGCCCGGGGTGTTGCAAGTGACCCAGAAACACATCAAGAGCTGGAAGGTTGGACTTGAAGCGGAAATGGGATTTCCCATGAGCGAAGCCTATGGTCTGCCTCTGAATGCGAAGTCCTTAGTGGGGTCAGTGATTGCCAACCTATGTGGCAGCCACTATCCATTACACATGGCGATGGTGGAAGTATCCAGCCAAAGGGTATTGATAGACAAAGCCTTCTCAGTGCCCAAATGCGTAAGACTGGCTCGGATGTCGCATCACTCACACAAGCTGTTGAGGAAGATCCGAAAACAGTGCCGAGAGAACAAAGGGACAACTTGAGTGAAATCTGGGGGGAAGAACTTCTGGGTTTGGAGGGTGAAAACACAAGTGACCACGAGAGACAGAACGTGATCGGGAAACCCATGGTTGGTGCTCCAAACCTGGAAGAGATCGATACGATACACGAGAAATGATGGAACTTGAGCCTCTCCTAGAAGCCTCGGGAGAACGGAATCTGAGGAGCATCGACCTCACACATGGGGATTGTCCATGCCATTGGCTGGCTCAAACAGTGTGGTACCCGTACCACGCCAATCTCTGCCTGATCTGGGATGTGGAGGAAATCAGGTCGTTGGGACTGCCCGATCATCAGCAAAAGGTGACCATCTTGTTGGTGAGCACAATGCTGGCCCTACGATGGATTGAAGAAAATGTAGCAAAATATCGGGAATCGAAGAGGCCAACGGCAGAGTCGATTTACGCGATAGATTACAGCAGGAGACTTGAACTGTTTGAGACCGCATGCAAGGTGTTCGCCATACCAATGGAAGTCAGACACGTGTGGAGCCGCTTAAGATTCTTTCCTTGGTTTCCGGCGACGTTAACGTCCTGGTTATACTTGGTACCGAAGGATCATATGAGGAAATATCAGAAGGAATATCGACAGTTCCAGGCAGAGATAGGACCGGAGGCCTTCAAGAGACCTCTGCTGACCTATCGAAATGCGATCACTACGGGGTGGAAAAGAGTTGGTAGAGTATCCAGAAACAACACCAGAGCGAGGGAGTCGTTACTAGAGGAAGACCTGGTGAGGAATGTAAGCCGGAGTCTTCACAATTCCTTCTGTTTGAACCGAGAGTCGAAGGTAAAGAGTTTACCCAATCAAGCGAAGAGATTGCGGGAGCAAAGGGAGTGGATGCGATCCTATGAACAGCTGAAGGCTTGGGAGGAGATTGTGATTAGCTCCGATGATGAGGAGGCACTATTGAAACAGATCACTGTGTCAAATATATCTGGGTCTGGTACCTCGAAGGCGAAGAACACGAGGTGAGCCGGTGGCTCAAAAGGGAATTCTGGAGTCTGGAGTCTTGAGAGGGAGGGGGCTCGAGGGTGAACTCGGATGAAATCTGGGTTCACCAAAAAGAAATTTTAACAAATGAGATATTGTTATTAATATGCTATAATTATTATATAAATCAAAATGCTGCATGACAATTTCCTGACTGAATAGGACAAAAGAAATTTTAATCATAAGCCTTAAAAGCGGAGATTTAAGGTGTAGGTATATGAAAATTTTGATTGCTGTTCAGCGATAGTGTGAAACTTTTACATGGTTGTGAATTTTGGAGTGTAGATAAACTTAAGTCTGCTGCAAACTTCTGTAAATGACCACTGGCACTGAATCTTGAGTGACACTCGGGTTTCTGGGGATTCACTGACAGACGGCAGCACGCGATGAGGACATCGATCTTGAGTCCAGGGAGTATGTGCCAGTCGGTCATATCTGGAAGTTTGACCTTGAAGGACACGAATATATGTGATTTTGGAGTGAAGTTTTAGTTTTCAAAAATTCAAATGGAGTCTGTCAACTGAAAACATAAAATAAAAAATCAGAAAGACCAAATTAACAATTGCGGGAAAGTGGTCAAATATATACAATGGGAAATCGCTATTCGCAATTTCCATCGTAGAAAACGAGAGTAGAGCTATCCTATCTGACATAGGAGAAAAAACGAACACGAGAGCGGAGTTAAAATCAACTGGACCAGTGTGAACCTTCAACGGGGAGGCGGACAAGTGAAGTGTCCCAATGGTCCAGAGCCAAAACTATATTCTTGAGTAAAAACTTACTTCCCTTGATTGGAACTCATCATTAGAAAACTTCTTGAGTTATATTTGATTATTTTCATGCCAGAGTCGTTAATTAGTTCAACTACTCTGTGTCTCAAGCGTGCTGCTATGTGAGTACTAAATTTAGTTTTCTCGAGTGTGTTTTATGGTTGTTATGTTGAGATAAGGCGAGTTTTAGGTTGATCCATCTGAAATGGATCAAAGTTCCTCTGTCCAATAAAAAAGTAACTTAACGGATTGTTCCGACCCGGCTTTTAACGGCGTTCGTGTATTTTGGGTATCTCGAGACCTAAGTATGGGAACGTTCTTATTTTCTAGAGTGGGGGATATTTTGGTAGTAGCCTTTAAGCTGTAACGGGCTCTAGTCTCATGTCGCAAGCGAACCGAATTGGCTCCGACCGTTTTTGAGGTAGAAAAACACAAGAGATAGTGTCCCTGACTCTTGAGCCAATGGTTTAGGGCCTATTTTTCTTTAGCTTCATATGTGACCGAAGTAGGCGACTGTTACAGAACCTGATCCAAACTGTATATTATTATTGGTTATAATAATGAAGACTAACCACTCATACTCCATCTAACTAACAACCCATTTATTTGTAAGTGCTGAAACTACTTGCAGTTTCAGCACCAGAGCATTCTGAATTTAACTTACAGCTTAGTTGCCTTTTCCAAGAGACCAACTCGTAACAAACCAGTATACTCTAGATCTATTGAGACTAAGATTTATAAGAATAAGATTAAGATCGGTATTAGACTAAGAAGTTGCACGAATCTATCCGGCCGAAAATAAGATAGCGTGACGAGCAGACGGTGTACCTTATCTGAAATTATTCTATGAGTTGGATATCTGTCGCAACTCAAAAGCTAGTTGCGTGTGAAGCCGAATTAACTTGGTTTTTCGGTCGTTGCGGAATCCGCGACGCAACTAATGTGCCGACAAATTTTAACTTAGTGTTTTTGTGCGCGGAATCCTCTGAAATTCTGTAAATGTAATCCACCTACACTTTGGAGCAATAATAACTTTTTGTGTTTGGTTTCTAATGACCTACAGACATCAACTTGAGCGCATATCCAGTGCAGAGTTCGGCCTCATAAAGTTTAATTTAGGGTGTGAAATTTAAATACTTCTTATGGAAACTAAAATGCAAAACTTAAAAAACTAATAAACATAAAAAACTTGTGCAAAAAACGTAAAATTATCTCTTTTTTAAGAAACGTGTTCGGATTAAATATTTAAAATCTTTTTTTCTCTCGTTTTATCATTTGTTTTTCATAAGAAAAACCAGTTGCGCCATTTTTTATGCTCTAAGCTTTTTGGCTTCTTATTATACCACATACAACGACCTACCATCTTTTCTTTTTGTTCAAAACTTGCCCTTGTAGTATGTCTGATTAGTTAGTTAGTTGGTTTGGTTTTTTGAGTCCTTAAATGACTTGGGCTTTTCCAGGTTGAGTCACCTTTAAGTTCATGTTCCTAGAAACTTTCTTGATGTTCAAGGTAAAATAAAAGGTTTTAGTTTTTTTCGTTGTCTTTTAAATAATTGTCATACCTCAATGTATGATCTTCTAATCCTGGAATCCGAATGGATCGACAAACTGAGATTTTAGTGCGAAGCGAGATAAACAACTAATTTGAACCAATGTTCATTCTTGGTCTGATTGATCATTTGGTCACTGTTTGAGAGAAGATCTCTCAAGGTCGATTGATCGGCCATATGTATGGTTATAACATACGTTAACATAAAACATGTAAATATATATATATATATAAATATATAAATATATATATATATATATATATATATATATATATATATATATATATATCTAGATTTTGTCGGTCCATGCTGGATGACATTCCCCCTTGTGACAAATTTAATTTAATAAATACGAATTGAATTTTAGGGTCCACGTGGGACCATAGTAGTTTTTTGAGTTTTGAGCCCCCGTGGGACTTTGGGTGTTTAATCATTTTCCTTCCTTTGACGGTTCCTCCTCTTGTTTGTTATGTTCCTCGCCATCCTGTATTCCCTTGGAGTCAATCGTTTGTTTCTTCTCGTTTTATTTGATAAGTAGGATCTCATTGTTGTTGTCTGCCATGTCTTCTTCAGTTGGTGACGTCGTCAGATCCACCACTTTGGTGTGTTTAGTGCCATGTTTTGGGCTGATAGCTTCTATAAATTTTAGGCAGATCTGATATTGAGGTGTTTTGTCTGTAAAACCCATCTCCTGAATGAGGGTCTTCAAGCTCGGGTACTCCGACTTTGGTTGCTCGGGTGGCGAATCAATCTCAAAGCGAATCTCTTTTGTTTTCTGCTGCCCTCAGTTATTGTGTTTATCGGAATGGCGTTGCCAAATGCATTTGTCAGCGCCGATTGTCTATTTCATGTGGAATTTCTTTGTGGTTCTGGTGGTGTTAGTGGTGTTCCCTTTTTGTTCTGACGTTTTGGCGAAGGTGCTCTATCCTCTGAAGATGTGGTGGAGTGGTTGTCGTCCGCATGGCTTGATGAATGATCAAGTGTTGTTGTAGTTGTTGTGGCTTTCTGCATTGGCACCTTTGATTGTAACGTCATCCCTCTCGTTTGTGATTTTGCTGGAGGACGTCCCCCAGTTCTCTTTCCAGTAGGCTTTGCCTTTCGCTTTGTTGGGCTGCTTGTTTGGTGACCTGGTTGCTTTTTCGTTATTTTCACTGACAAACCTGTGTTTTCGTCATCCTTAAACATTGCGTGATGTGGCGCGTTGGGGTTTTCAATGTCTAAAAATCGCAGACATGGTCCAGTTCTCCGTGCGGATTTCTACGCAACATAGTCACTAAGTCGATAAGGTCTAAACGGCTCGTAAATTAAACGGTTCGGTACAAAAGCTGCTCAACTATTTCTTAATAACCTTGGTTGTTTTCCGAATGTTTGTACCCAAGCGGTGTGTGGCGTATATGTTAAAATTTTTCCATCAATTGTTTTATATTTTTGCTCGAATGTTTTTGGGTTCTTCACTTTCGTTGCTATCCTAATTGTTTTCCGAGCCACCTGCTCAATAAGTTTCTTAGTATGTGTTCTCTGAATCCCCTTGTATCTTACTTTAAGCTTATCTTTCGCTATGTCTATAACTTTAACACCTGCACCTGTTTTCTGTGATGTCGGGGAATTGTGAAGTTTCTTTGGCGTTCGTGGGCTTGTCCTGTCTTTCTCTTCAATGGACACTTCATCTTCTGACCATTTCTAAAGATCATGCATGATCTCAGCGGGTAGGGGCGGCTTTTTTAAGTTCTTTCTATCTAAACATGCATATTTTGCGTTTTCCCAATTTAAGTTATTTGGTGTACTCCTTATTGCGATGTTTGATAACGGAGTGTTTGGTTTTCGGCCCATGTGTGCCTCAAATTGTGAAATTTTTCTGACCCTGTGTGGTGTGATCCGCAATGTTTTTATTATTTCCGCTACATCCGAAGCTAGTTTGTATGATGTGTTTGTTTTATCAATTCTCATTACCGCCAACCGTTGGAAATATAGCGTTGCATAAACTTAATCGCAATGTCTGCTGTTGTGTTGGAAACAGCTTTTTCTGTGGTAAAACTATAGCAACATAGTAAAACTATTTATCTATAGCAACAAGAATATAAGCATCCTTATTTAGTTCATCTGGGAGGGGTCCTGCGAAATGTAATTGAACTTCCTCGTTAGGTTCTACTACCGGTTCCATAAGAAATGATTGTTTTTTCCGATGATCGGTTTAAAATTTTTAGCCTGTTCCGTACACTTCTTGCAGTTTTGTGCCATGGGGACAATGGTTCGATGTATGTGTGGGAACCATATGTGTTGACATAGATCCAACATGGCCGCCCATCCAGGATGAGTTAAGTGCAAGCTATCCAGAACTGTTTGTCGTAATTGAGTGGGTATTATTATTCTCTCGTCAATTAGTAGGCAGTCTTCGCGGACGTGGAGCCGATTTCTAATTTAATGCCAATATGGTCCATACGAAGTTTTTATGGCCTCCCAGTCCCTTTTCTTGACAAAATTGATGAGTGCGCGGAGGTTCCGATCTTTCTCTGTTGCCGCGGCAATCAATCGTACTCCCAGCACCTTTTGCAGTTTCTTTCTGAATAGTGGGGTGTCTTCCTCGGTTTCTGTAGTCATCGTGGATCTTTAAACTGTTGCCAACACTCCTTCAGTGATCAGTTCATGGCTGGCCTCGAGTGATGTATTTTTCGTCATAGTTGGGGGTGCCTCGTTGTGACTTGTCTCCTCCTGTAAAGCCTGTGTCGGGTCCATGCGGCTCACCCAGACTTCATCGTCTGATTTTTGTTCCCCGGACAGTTTTGTTTGTGTGGCCGTAGAAAATACTCCGGTCTCGGTCTGGCAGAGTTTTGAGTCTTTTGGATCATTGATTTTCTTTGTCTCGGTTTTCTTTTGCGCCGTCTGGTTGTTCCGTCGTGTTTCCGTATTATCGCTTAAAATTATTTTGAGAAAGTTTGATTTCTTCCTGGTTTCCTCCGCTTTTTGTATAAGCTCTCGTGCATTCTGAATTGGCGTTGTACATTCAGTGTTAGCTTGTTTTTTGAAAGTGGTTTTCTTTCCTTTCGCGGGTGGTTTTTTTATGCCATCGTGGATCGGAAAGACTTTCCTCCCTGTCCGATGAACCTTGCCATTTATTAGTCAAATCTGTAATTTGTTGCTCTGGGCTTTTTATTGGGTCTGTGTTTTTTAGTTCCGCGGGGATGAAACCTCCCTTGAATCCACGCGTTTCTGAGCGTCTATTCATTTCGCAGTGAATAAAATTAACGGTTTTTTGGACTGATTTGATTTTATCTGATTTAAAGTGGCAGAGAGCTGACTGTTTGTGGTCGATTTTCGAGTGAGAATGAAATCGAAATTCTGTTTGCAATTGAGCGTGTTTGGATTGTTTGGAATGTTCGTTTGTTAATTGAATGTTTGATATCGCTTCTAATAACCCTTTGTTTTTCGCTCGTATTTTGACCAGTTCATACGGTGCTTTGTTCTGATTGGCTTGGTTATTTAGAATGACGTTGTCAATCAGTTCGAGGTTGTTTATGAATGCCTTAATTGATGCTACAACAAATCCCTCATCATACTGGCTGGGGGATATTGCCAATCCAATTGGATTTCGTGAAATATAGTCTATTAATCCCTTTTTATTTCCCGCAAGACGTTTGATATCAAAGTGAAATGGTATTAATCTATCAATCCACCGTGTTAGCCTACTCTGACTCGTTTTTGATCTTTCGCTTGCGTTTAGGGCGCTGATTAAAGCTTGGTTGTCTGTAATGACAGTGAAATGTTTTCCGTACAAGTAATATTTGAAATGTTCTATTGCCCAAACTCCTCCTAATAATTCGAGTTTGTTTACGGAATATTTTTCTCGCGAGAATTCAAGAAAGGTGATGCTTAAGCTATAGCTATCCAACCCTGTGGTGAATTTTGCTCTAACGCTGCCCATAAACTATGCGGGTTTCTAAATACTGGTCAAAATGTTTATTTTGAGTGATTGCAGCTACGAGTTTTAGTATGTTTTTGAAGGCGTTGTTATGTTCCGAGGACCACTCGAGTGATTTTTTCTTTTCTGTGTTTTTTAGCAATGGACGAAGTGCAGCAGCTGCTTGTGCTAAATTTGGTATATAACGTTTGAGGTGGTGTATTGACCCAATAAAGCTTTTTAGTTGTTTAAATCTTCTTGGTGGTGATATTTTTTCTATTGCTTCGATTTTCTTAGTGAGCGGTGTTGTTCCTTCGCTATTAATGTTGAATCCTAACCACTCAATCTGTTTACACGCGAATTAACATTTTTCAAGTGAAATCGAAAGATTCGCTTCTTCTAATTTGTCCAACACTGCTTTTAGCTTCTGTTGATGTAGTTCGGTAGAGCCTTTCGTAACAATCAATATATCATCTAATTATGCATATGTGTTTGTGCAATTAGTCAAGGTTAAATCAACGGCTTTTTGGAATTCGGCTGGCTTGTCCGTAAGGCCGTAGATTTTGGTTTGGAATTGATATGTTCCAGTTGCCTTGCCACCGAAGCTGAAATTGCACTGTTCGCGTGTTTTCTGATCCAGCGGGATTTGAGAGTATGCACATCGAAGGTCGAGTTTTGAAAACAATGTATGTTTTGTTTTGTCTGAATTTACTATTTGGGCTATGTTATCCACCAGTAATAGATCAATATTGTGAAATTGATATTTATTTGTTTTTATGGATAATTTTTTTGATTTTATTTGAATACAATGCAAGTTTAACTGTTTGATCTTTTTTCACAGTGATGACAATTGGACAATCTATCCGAACACTTATCCAATTTGATAAAATGTTTCTGATCAATCAGTATGTTTAGTTCTTCCTCCACACGTTCTTGTAAATGTATCGGGATGCGGCGACCTTTTTGTTGTCTCGGAACGAATTCTATAATAAATTGTGTCTTCAATGTATGTTTCTTGGTTTTTCCAATACGTACGCACAGTTGTGCGAAGTTTTCTTTGACCCATTGCTTAATTGCAGACTCTTCTTGGTGTCGTATGGCATGTACGTTTTGTTTTTGTTGTTATTGTATTAGTTTAATACCGATGTGTGGTAACAAGTTTCTTCCTATAATGTTCGCTTTTTTGTCATCTACTACGATGAGTGGAGCTGATTGCACCTTCCAGCCCCTTGACTCGATAGCAATAATCAATCTTTCCTTTGGAGCGATCGTTTCAGCGTTATAGCATGCTAAGTTCCGTGCGGTGTCTCCTGTTGGGATAGTTTTAAACGTTGCCTCTTTGTTATTGTGTTGGAGACGCCGTGCGGTTTTTCCGTTGAGAAAAGAAAGACATTGGGCTTCCCGAATCAGCAATAGCAAACAATAGTTCTGAACTCGTCTTCAATTTGACAATGTGTCCATTAAGTCGTCCTCTGCTAGTGTTCTTGTGTTTTTAATCTCGAATAATTCTGCGATTGCCATTACCGAAAAATTATCTATTTGATAATCCTACCAACCGTTGCTGGAAGAAAAAGGGGCAAATGCCACTGGATTATTTTCTGTTGCGAGACTTTCCGTCTCTAGTTTCTCCTGTTTATCTGTATCTTCCAAATAGTTTAGTTGTGTGGAACGGCAAACTTTAGTGAAGCGGCCCCATTTGGCGCATTTGGCACAATTTTTATCTTTAGCGGGGCAGGACTGTAAATGATTTTGATTTTGTTGATTGCCGCATTTGTCACACTGTTTTTGACTATCTGTATTGGCATTTCTCTGTTGTCCTCTGTTATTTTGTGACCCCGCGTGAATGGTCGTCCTCTAGATCTTCGTCCTCTTTGTGCGTTTTGATTGTTGGAGTTGTACGCGCGCCCCCGCGTGTTTATCTAGTTAACCAATTCTTGTTTTGGCGTTACATGCTGTCCTCCGAACGGATTGGTTTTCATAGAACGACTATGTTCGATTTCTTTTTCTCTACGTATAACATATTCATATGTGTCTTGTGGGGTCCTGGTCTGTGCTAAAAATTCTTCAGCAATTTTGTCCTTGTTCATGTGTGCGGAACATGTCTCGAACCCATTCATCCTCTCGATCCCCGCAATCCGCTCGTGACGCTAGTTCCACGAGGTCTGCATGGAATTGCTCTAAACTCTCTGTTTACTTTTGTTTTCGACAGATGAAATTGTACCTTTCAAAGGCGATTATTCTAGTTGTTACAAAAAGATCCCCGAGATCCGAGTTCTTGTGTGGAGACAGTGTGTACTTCCAAATTGGGTCTTTTTTGTATTTGATTTTGTCCTTCTGCTCCTAAGCATAAGAATATGTAACTGCGTACTTTTGCGTCGGCTTCGTCCCATCTGAAGGAGTTACAAAGTACTCCTTTCTCTCGTGCTTTTTTTACGTGGTTCTCCCAACCAACTCTTTTTTCTTGGTTTCTGACTTCTCTACTTCTCTATTCTTCTTTTGTGCCTCAGTTTCTCCTGTGATTTCAACCTCGTACACTGGCTCTGGAGGTTCGACCAATGCTGGTCGGGCTCTCAATAGATTTCGTACTTCTATCCCGTCTTTCGCAAATATCGCCATTTCCATTATTGCTACCCACTTGGACCATTCTAGAGGTGGTTCAACAGATGCCTTCTCCCAGAACGGGTTTATATTGAGTGGATTTTTTGATTATCCTGCTGGCTGCGCCATGTCATACCTCAATGTATGATCTTCTAATCCTGGAATCCGAATGGATCGACAAACTGAGATTTTAGTGGGAAGCGAGATGAAAACATCTAACTGGAACCAATGCTAATTCTTGGTCTGACCAATCATTCGATCACTGTTTGAGAGAAGGTCTCTCAAGGTCGATTGATCGGCCATATGTATGGTTATAACATAAGTTAACATAAAACATGTATATAATTATATTTATCTAGATTTTGTCGGGCCATGCCGGATGACAATAATGTTTCTAATGCATTTTACCAAGAACGAACCTAGGATTTTCTCGGCGGATGGCAAAAGTTCAAAAAAAATGAATAATATATTGACAATTATTTAGGTTGGCCCAAATGTTTATATGAACTCTTATTCCTATAAAAACCGCTTTTCCACAAAACTTTGTGCGCCGCTGGCAACATTTTGAAAAAACAGGCCAAAAAAAACGCTTTTTTGATTTTTTAAAAGATGATAAGTAAAAAAAAAGTGAAAAAGATATTAGAAAAACTCTTCAGGCAGTCAACTAAAAGTAGATATCTCCAAACATACGAAGTGGAGAGTGTTTGGGTTGGTACGGGATCGAATCCCTGAGAAAGGACGCGTCCCTTCGTTTTGAGTTATGTACTATTGACTGTTTTCATAGAGTAACTTCAGATAAGGTACACCATCTGCTCGTCACGCTGTCTATTTTTCGGCCGGATAGACACGTGCAAATTCTTGGTCTAATAGTGATCTTAATCTTACTCTTATATCTCCTAGTCTCAATAGATCTAGTGTATACTGGTTTATGCGAGTTAGTTTCCAGAAGGAGAACAACTGTATTCTAAGTTTTACTCAAATTGCTCTAGTGCTGATGCTACAAGTAGTTTCAGCACTTACAAATAAGTTTAAAGGTTAGTTATGGAACATGATTGGTTATTTAAGAATATTTTATAGAATTAGAGAATTATGTTTATAACCATTTATAAATTCTAGTTTAGAACTGGAAGTGTGACTGTTGGTGTTTAGAAGTGTGACTGTTGGTGTTTGACGGGAGACGATTGCCATGTTCGTGTTTGTAGATGGGTCTCGTTGATTGTGGTAGTCTTGTGTGATTGTGTCAAGACTTCTGATCGATGCAATGATGTATCGATTACGTCAAATTTGGAGCGAGACTGTGTGCAGTGTGAAGTTTGACTTTTCCGTGTCAAGTGCCAATTGACTAGGATCTGTACGTGTAGTCAACATCGAGATGGCCATTGGTCTGGTTCGTAGTTGGAATGTGATTGGGCTGTCGTCTCCTTTGCTGCTCGTCTTTTGGGCTTTACGAAATATATACATACTGCATTTATCATTTACATATACAATTTCCTTTGATAATTTAGTTTTAGTTATGATTGTAATTAAAAGTTATCGCAAAAGCGTTTTTAAACTATTTTGGTTATTTTTGAAAAGTCGCTCACCCTAGAGGATCTCTTGGAAAAAATAGTGTGTTGGTCACAAAGCGTGATGTAGCACTGTGGGTTAGGTCGACTATAGAGCATGCTCAGGACGTCCCTCTGGTTGTTGAGGCCAGGAGTGAGGTATAATTTTGAGGTCTCTTTGTGCAGAGTCTCTTTTTGTGTTCAACCTTTTGTTTCGTTTCTATTACTTATTTTTTTCTTTTTGTTTTTGTTCTGTCCTGTCCTTCTCTCAAAAATCGAATTTTTCGACTTTATTGTGTTTTATTTGGTTTTAGTAAAACTTTATTCTGGTTTTAATCTGCTTTGGGTACCCTGGGATTTTCTTTCTTAGTCACGCTATCAGTTCAAGTTTTTGTGACGTTAGTAAGCTTAGTAGATTAGTTCAGTTTACTGTATAATTCCTTCCAACCGGGTTAAAGGAAAGTCTGAAACGTGTGAAAACAAGTTAGAGTTGTTATCAGTGAAAGTTAAAACCTAATTTTTTTATTTAAACAATTCTTCGTGGGCGAGCTCTGCGATTGTGGGAAGAAGTTATGGGCGAGTGAATGATCCAAATTATATAAAAGAAGCGTCAAATAATTTTGTCATGTTTGTAACTGTGGTGCTGTAGCTGTTGTGCTTCTTGTGTCTTGTGAATTATCATATAAATTGGTTGTAACTTATAGTTTGCTTTTGAATTCATTTATTTGAGCGTCCAAAAGTTTTTTGTTAATTGAGGTTGAAAATAATCCGAAAAATCTTGCAAAAAGTATGCGTGCTACACTTGCTTGTTTGCTCACTTGTGTGTGTATTGCGCATATATTGTAAATTCCTTTCAAAAATGAAAAGAGAAATCCAAAAAAAATAAACATTACATTTGATGTAGTCAATCTTTCTAAGATGTAGTAGGGCCATCCTAGAAAGGCGAGTAGTTCATTTTTTAAATTCACAAAAACTAAAGATATTGATAGAGGAAAAATCATGTGGACAGTATTTTTCACAGTTTAGATAAAAGTAGTTTTTTATCTCTTTAAAGTATCCACTGTAGCCTTGTGTGTGGATGTGTGAAAAACCTGCCGTTTCTGCAAGTTTTTGTAAATTTGGTCGCTGGATTGACTTTGTATTGTGTCCATTTTTGTAAGGAGTTCTTGAAATCGTTGTGTACGGATGTGATGTTGTATATCTGATCTGGAGTATATACCTATTGATTGTAGATCTATAGTTGGGTTTCTAGCAATAGCTTTAATATTTTCTGGTGAAAATTTCTTTAATGGTGGCATAAGTGTTGGGTATGGTGTGAGAAGATAGTATTTATCTTCATCCGGATTTAATTGTACAACATTGTGGATAATTTTGGATCCACATGGTACGACTGTATCCCAGAAATATGTTCTTCTAGAAAGCATGTCAACAAAATGTATTTTTTCTTGTAGAATATGGGAATTCTTTTGTAACTTCTTTTATGTTCAAAAACGTATAAAGGTGATACTTTTTTCGTACATGTGTAATACTATTATATATTTCCTTCGTAGTCATTAAAACTTGATCTATTTCCTGACAAAAAATATCCTTCATAAGGAATTTTTAATACTGCAAGTGCAAGTGATTGTAGTACATGTGTTCGCTCAAGTTCACATATATGATTAAGGTGTTCTAGTTCCGATAGTGAAATTTCTTGAAAAAGACTACTTATTTTATAATCAAATTTCATATCTAAGTGGATGTCATAGTGAACTGCACCAAAATAAGTATTGTTTAAGTGATAGTTCTTGTAAGCGTGTACTGCTTTTGTTTTGTCTTGTGGTCTAGGTTTTCCACCAGTTCTTTCTGCATTTTTTGAGAATGTTACTGGG
Organism: Symsagittifera roscoffensis; assembly: GCF_963678635.1. NCBI lineage: Eukaryota > Metazoa > Xenacoelomorpha > Acoela > Convolutidae > Symsagittifera > Symsagittifera roscoffensis. Next base: position 48,823,884 of record NC_087062.1, read on the forward strand.
ATGAATTTTCAACGTTTTAGGAAAAGTGATATGTTAGACCTGGTACACTTATTAGATTTCCTGTGTTCATGTCGAAACCTTTTTCACATTCTACAAGGATTTCTGAGTATTGTGTTCTATAAAGTGGAATGTTATATTTGCAGTCGATTTCTGTTTCTGGCTAGTTTTGAAAACGTGTTAGTTTGTTTTCTATTTCATTGATATTTTTGAAACACTGATTATTTTGTCTAATTTTTTCAGGGTTTACTCCATCAAAAAGGATGGATTCAAAAAATATTTGTCTTCTGGGAACAAAAAATTTTGTTGCTTGTGTTCTTGTTGCTGAATCGCAATATCTTTGGTCGTTTTTACAAGGTTATCGGATTCCTTGGTAAACTATAGTGTCATCTTTCGAATCTCCTGCTAGTTATACTTTTTCTAGTCGGATTTTCCAATAAAAAGATATCCTATTTCTTGATATTCTTTGTTTTTTGTGTCAGCTTTGCAATTAGAAGGGTTGTTAATTCCAATGTGTGGCATCCAATTTTTATCATGGAGATTAAAATTCAATCGTCCATGTGCGCCGTGGAATGGATATTTGTCATCTGATTTTATATGAGCTTGGTATCTTCGATGATCCGCTTGATGTTCAGAGTCTGGAAAAACTTGAGATTTTACTAATTTTCGATTTGTGCCTTTTATTTGTGGTTAATTTTAGTCAATTAAGTTAGTTTTTACAATCTTCAGGGCTAAGATGTAATTTTTTTTTTTAAAACTTTGTTAGAAAGATACGTGATCAAGTCCATTTTTGTTTCCATTTGAGACTTGAGAACAATGTACTTTTTTCTCTGAGAATTTTGCTGTAAACTTGTATCCTGTTAGTGTTGTAGCTCGAGCTTTTGATTAAACTGTCGCTAATATGTTTGTTGTTTCTTCTTTCAGATTTGCATTTTGTTCAGATTTGCATTGACCTACTTGATTTATAGCGTATTTATTAGTGTTTACTGTTCCTTTTCTTCACAATCACAGTGTGTGACTAAAAACTCTTGGGGTCCTGTTCGAGGGGAAGGGTTTTTCTGATTTTTTGTTTCTGAAAAATTGAAAGAGGTTAGGGTTTGGAAGAGAAAATTTTTTTAAAAAAAATACGTTTGTAGGATGATCCTGAATAGGGATTATAGAAAGTAATGTATCCAAGTGTCTTTTTTGTATATCTATCGTATTTATAGATAATTTCTGTTGTGATGAATGGGGGAGGTAACGGTTGAGCTGTTTTATTTGGTGGAGCTAAGGGGGAGGGTGACGTACTAGGTTGTTTAATTTCACTGTTATTTCAAATTTAAGTGTTAAATTGCCTCGTTTGAGGATTTGTATATTGTGTTCCTGTATGTCTTTATGAATGTCGTATCTATATTGTAATCTGTTGAGTGCCCAGTTATGCAGTCTGTTACTGTCGAGGTGTTGACCGAGTAGTGGAGGAGGTGCTATGAATGTATTGCAATCTAATTGTAAGGTAGTATTACTGGTTAAATATTCTTTATATCTATTATCTAAACTTGTAGGAAAATTTGGAAGAAATGATGTTTTTGATATCTGACTTATTGAAGGGGTTGAAGGAGGTGAGAGGATTTCTGGTAGTGACCGAGATGTTTCTGATGAGATATCTATTGGTTTGTTCACTAAGTTTGGTTCACCTTGAGTGAAAGCTTGTGTCATCCAATGTGGGAGATGCTGTGTGGAAGTTGGGGGGCTAAAAGGATTTTCACGAATAGTTCGGATATGGGGGTTGATCCTAAGTAGTCTGATGGTATGTTTGGAATGTTTTGTTGTGAGCTGGATTGTAATGGTGTGGGTACTTTGAATTGTACTGGTGGAAAAGATCTAAAGGTTTTTGAGTTGGTGATGAGGATATTTTAAATTGAACACTGGAATTTGTAAAAATTCTATTTCGTCTTGGATGTATGATTTGTCTATTTATTGTCAAAGCATTTTGGTTTTTACTTGGATGTTTTGTTCAATTAAGTTCTTGTTGAACGGAAGGGTATGTATTTTATGTTGGTTCTTATTTGTGGTTCGCTTAGGGATGCGTGGCGAACTACAGGTTCTAAAGGTTCTGATAGTAGTGAATGTCTTTTTTCAGATATATATGGATTTTCTAGAAACGAAATCCGTGTTGATGATTGAGGGTGGTTTTTCTGACTAGATGTCGGTGTTGTTGGAGATTCCTGGGATGTTGTAGTCGTTGGGGACTGTTGTGTGGGTTGTTGATTAGCATTTTTGAAGGACTCTCTATATTTTTACCTACGAAGAAAATTTATGTTGGTTATAATATTTTTCTATGAACATGATTAGCAGTTTTGTTGCTAGTGCAAAGGTTATTTTTGCTTTTTTATACATTTGCTTATTGTCAAAGTTAGGGAAATCAAGAAGGTGAAAAATTTTACTAAAAGAAGAAAAATGTCTTTCTTGTTAAAGAGTTGTGTTAACATTTAGATAGTTGTTGAAAAATCGCACCTGAGGAGGTGGTCAAGGATTTTTGCAAAGTTGAGGAAGGTTTTGTGGAGTGAATTGAAAATTATGAAAAAACTGCAAACAATTACAAAGAGAAAGAGATATAATTCGAAAGTATGTATAATGAAAAAATTGATGATTTGAAAAAAAATTGAAAGGATCAAAAAAATTTTGAAGTTGTATTTTTTGATAACTGACTGATTCGGAAAGAAGCTTTTGAGAAATGATTTGTTCTTGTCGAATTATTTTTTTCTTGTTGTGGCAAAATCTGAGAGTGGTCGGATTGTTCATTGATTTTGGACAAGTGGGTTGAATTCTGGCAATTTTTGGTGAAGAGGAGTCTGAAAGTCCAGGAGTGAGTTTTTTTGATTTTGTTTTTATTTATTGGATAATTGGGGGTATCTAGGAGTTTTTCGCACTTTAGGCTAAACGATCATGTCTTATTTTTTCTTTAGGCTAATTTAATATTTTTCCTCAAGGGAATTTTGGAGTGTAAGTTGAGACAATATCGTTGAGTTTTGTACCAGTTGATAGGGGAGGGTTGTAATATTTAGATTTTGTTTATTCCGGTTGTCAAATATGAGCTTGTTGCTTGTTTTTGACCTGGAGATTCTTTAGTTACAGTTATATGAAGTTTGCAAATTGTCGGCTAAAGAAGTGGTGTTGAATGAGGTGATGTTTAGATAGCTTCTGATTGGCTAAAGTCGAACTAGTTGTTCGAGGTAGTCAGCATGAATTTATACAAAGGAAAACAGAGTTTGTTATATTTCTGAAAGTTTAAAAAGGTTAATTATTAAAAAAAGGTTTTTAAAATTCAACTTTCTTTAATATTTTAGATTGTGGAATGAAGGTTTTTTTATATTCTTCCGTGGTTGATTTCGAAGTCATGATGATTGTCGGTTTTGAGAGGTTTATTTTATTTCCTGTAGTAAGGTTTTTTCTTCTAGTTTTCGGTTTTTTCTTGGTTTTTGAGGTATTTGTTCATTTTTCATTTCTCGGGATTTTTGTTGAGTGTCTTTTGTTTCTAAGATTTGTGGTAAGCAATTTGTATCACTTTTTTGTTTTTGATTTTTGTCTGATTTATTTTGGACAATTTGAAGTCCTCTTAAGGAAAATAATTGTGTTAGTTCGCGAAGGGCGTACTCTTTTGGGTAGTAAGGTGAAAGATTTTTTCTGTGTTGAAAAATTTCTTTTTTATTCGAGTCAATAAGTATATTTGTTACATCAGTGGGTTTATCAATAATTTGAAATGGTCCCTTTAAGATTGGTTGTAATTTTTTTGATATTCCTTTTTGTATTACAAAATTTGGGGTTAAGACAAATGTTCCAATTTTGATTTTGTAGCTGGTGTGAATCGTGAGTTCAATTGTGAATGAATATTTTGTCTTTGTAATAGTTTTTTGGCTACTTTTTGATAAATTTCCTCGTGTTTTTCAACTCTGTTTCAAATCCAATCGGTATGTCTGCCGGAGGCTAATTTCAAAAATTTTGGGTGTTGAAAATGATCTTAATCCTGTGTATGTAGTGGTAGATTATAACACATTGACTCTTTTGTGGGCTGGCAATAGCCTTGTGCGTTTTTCGAAGAGTTTGCTGTGGACATTATTGGTTTTCGTGGCTTTTGATTAAAACCATTTCACAAGGTAATATTTCTAAGATTGTTGTTATTTGTGAATTATAAGCTAGGGGGTTATTTTTTCATCTGTTGACCATTCGGTGTATTTTGTATTGTCTCTTTTTTGATACAACTGAAGTATTCTTGTAATTAACGGTTCACTTCTTCGACTTTCGCTATCCAGTGATCATAGAATGCTGTATATGCATAGTAGGCATTACAATGAGGTACTGGGTTAAGTGCTACGTAGTGTTTAAATACGTCAAGTATGACCGTTATATATGAGTTTCCTTCCGAAGAGGGTGATATTGGTCCTTTTGTGTCGAATGATATTCTGTGGTTAAATTATAAACTTTCTCCTTTAAAATCTTGTTTTTCTGCTGTTTGCTTTTGATAAGTGTATGGTTTATTTAATTGGCATGTTATGCAATCATTGCATAATACTTTAATCCAAATTGGTGCATTTGGAAAGTAAAAATTTTGGATGAATTTTGAGTATGTTTTTCTCTGATTCTGCATGTCCTTAAGTGTTTAAGGAACTTGAAATGTGAAATGCTAGTAGCATCAAACTTAGTGGTAAACATGGTACTTTTAATTCTGATGTTTGATATTCTAAAATATTTGTGTTCTCATTTATGGATGTATTGTTGAATTTCCTGAAGTATTTTAGAAATGTTTTGTTTCCTAAAATTGTTATATCTGCTTTTATGAGTTTTTTATTATAAGCGTGACAAAATTTTAAGCATCTAATGACGGGGTCAAGGTTTTTTAATTTTTGTAGTAGTTCAATTGTTATTTTCTGTATATTTTCAAATTCTAAGTCTGAGAGAGGTATGTTATCGAGAGGGTCATGGAGGTTAAAAACTTGATTTATTGTGTATTTTGTATCAGTATCTGGAGGTTTTGATAAATTTATATTATCAGTTCACCTTTCTTTTTCTATTAAAATGAATAGATCTGTCCTGTACATTTTTTGTGTCAGTGGTTTTTGTTGTGTGTTGTTTTTGATCCTAGATGAGTATGGTATTGGTTTAAAAAGAGAGTTTCCTAAGAGGTCTACTTCATAATGACTATTTTGGCAATCTAAATACAATGGAAAGTGTCGTGAGTTTTTTATTTGTGGTTGATCGACGTCAGTTTTTAACGCATGTTCGCAATCTAGTTTTGACAATGTTTCGTCTTTTGCAAGAAAAAGCTTAATATTTTGTGGTATTTCTACTGTTTTTTTTTCTTGTTAATAGTTCACGTGGTGTGTTTCTACAAGGTGTGTCTGTTAGTGCAAGAAATTTTCCTGCTGTACAAACTATACGTAGGTTTGGGAATTTCATTTAAAATAGTTGAAATCTTTAAACTCTATGGTTTGTGTGAAAAGAAAAATTATAAGTTTATGGTCTGTAAAGAGAATTGTTGGATGTTTTGATCCGAGTATTAAAAATTATATATTCGATGAGGGTGTATTTTAAGGGTGTATATTATTTTGCTGTCTGAGAATTTTATGAAATTATCTTAAATATAGTTGCATTTTATAGTCGTATTTACTTAGGAAATTGAGCATTCTTGGATTTTTTTTGTGTGATGGAGGTTCAAGCTTTATGATTGCGGCTATGTGGGATTTCAATGGAGTGATCCTATTTCCTTCGATAATATGACCTAATAATTTTTTATAAAAATGTGAGAAAAAAAGTGATTTATCTGGGGCTGCGTTCACGTTTTCATTAAGTAGTATCTGATGATATTTTTCTATGGCATCAAACATTTCGTGTTTTGGCTGTGATTACTTGAAAATATCGTCTAAATATTTATTGACATTTTTACTGAGAATAAGTGGTCAAACAATTTTGCTCATAAGTGTTGAGAATGCTGCTGCTCCTACGGAAACTCCATAGAAAAATCTTTTAAATTCGTATTGTTGGTTTCCAATGACAAATTGTGTTAAGCATCGTGATTCTTCATCTTGTGACATTTGATTGTATGCACTGTTCATGTCAGCGGTTGTGAAATATTTTCCGTTTATTTTTATGAGAACTACTTGAAATGGTTCTATAGGCTATTTACATTTAGATTCATCAATGAGTGATTTGAGATATCTTGCGTCTAGTACGATTTTTAATGATTCTTCTTTAGCTAAAATAAGGACGGCATTTATGAATGTGTTTCCTTTTGGTTGTTCTTCTTTAATTACCTGGGAAATAGTGTCATATTCTTCTTGAATATCAAGTAACCTAATAACTTTGTCCTGCAAGTGAATTGGGACTCTACTTGCTCATTGCTTTTTGAATATTGCGTCAGGTTTCAGAGGTAGAAGTAATGATGAAAATACTTTATCAACATCAAATTTAGATGTTGGGTATTTTAGTAGCAGTTCGGCTAGTTATTCAAATTCTTTTTGTGTAATTTGAGAATGTTGCGAAATGAACATTGTGAAGATTTTTTGTTGTTCCCTGGTGTATTTTGATATCTGGAATGTCGGTGTAAAGTAAGTTGTTTTTGTGAAATAGTCTGTGTTTCGTTTTTTATCACTTATTATATTGTTAATTATTAATTTTTCATTAAAAATTGTTGGTTGACATATATCTAAAATTTTTAAAACAATATTTACTTTACATGCTACTTCTAATGTGGGAGAGATTGTTGCGTTTGTTTCGCAATAACCTAGAAGTCTTAGAGGTACTGTTATTCAGTATGGAGAGTTATTGTATATATGTAGTGAAATCATATATTGAATTTAATTTTTTCGTGTAATTGATGGATGAGGATTGTTAATAGGAAAAATTTTTGTTGATGTAGTTCGGTAGAGCCTTTCGTAACAATCAATATATCATCTAATTATGCATATGTGTTTGTGCAATTAGTCAAGGTTAAATCAACGGCTTTTTGGAATTCGGCTGGCTTGTCCGTAAGGCCGTAGATTTCGGTTTGGAATTGATATGTTCCAGTTGCCTTGCCACCGAAGCTGAAATTGCACTGTTCGCGTGTTTTCTGATCCAGCGGGATTTGAGAGTATGCACATCGAAGGTCGAGTTTTGAAAACAATGTATGTTTTGTTTTGTCTGAATTTACTATTTGGGCTATGTTATCCACCAGTAATAGATCAATATTGGGAAATTGATATTTATTTGTTTTTATGGATAATTTTTTTTGATTTTATTTGAATACAATGCAAGTTTAACTGTTTGATCTTTTTTCACAGTGATGACAACTGGACAATCTATCCGAACACTTATCCAATTTGATAAAATGTTTCTGATCAATCAGTATGTTTAGTTCTTCCTCCACACGTTCTTGTAAATGTATCGGGATGCGGCGACCTTTTTGTTGTCTCGGAACGAATTCTATAATAAATTGTGTCTTCAATGTATGTTTCTTGGTTTTTCCAATACGTACGCACAGTTGTGCGAAGTTTTCTTTGACCCATTGCTTAATTGCAGACTCTTCTTGGTGTCGTATGGCATGTACGTTTTGTTTTTGTTGTTATTGTATTAGTTTAATACCGATGTGTGGTAACAAGTTTCTTCCTATAATGTTCGCTTTTTTGTCATCTACTACGATGAGTGGAGCTGATTGCACCTTCCAGCCCCTTGACTCGATAGCAATAATCAATCTTTCCTTTGGAGCGATCGTTTCAGCGTTATAGCATGCTAAGTTCCGTGCGGTGTCTCCTGTTGGGATAGTTTTAAACGTTGCCTCTTTGTTATTGTGTTGGAGACGCCGTGCGGTTTTTCCGTTGAGAAAAGAAAGACATTGGGCTTCCCGAATCAGCAATAGCAAACAATAGTTCTGAACTCGTCTTCAATTTGACAATGTGTCCATTAAGTCGTCCTCTGCTAGTGTTCTTGTGTTTTTAATCTCGAATAATTCTGCGATTGCCATTACCGAAAAATTATCTATTTGATAATCCTACCAACCGTTGCTGGAAGAAAATGAGGCAAATGCCACTGGATTATTTTCTGTTGCGAGACTTTCCGTCTCTAGTTTCTCCTGTTTATCTGTATCTTCCAAATAGTTTAGTTGTGTGGAACGGCAAACTTTAGTGAAGCGGCCCCATTTGGCGCATTTGGCACAATTTTTATCTTTAGCGGGGCAGGACTGTAAATGATTTTGATTTTGTTGATTGCCGCATTTGTCACACTGTTTTTGACTATCTGTATTGGCATTTCTCTGTTGTCCTCTGTTATTTTGTGACCCCGCGTGAATGGTTGTCCTCTAGATCTTCGTCCTCTTTGTGCGTTTTGATTGTTGGAGTTGTACGCGCGCCCCCGCGTGTTTATCTAGTTAACCAATTCTTGTTTTGGCGTTACATGCTGTCCTCCGAACGGATTGGTTTTCATAGAACGACTATGTTCGATTTCTTTTTCTCTACGTATAACATATTCATATGTGTCTTGTGGGGTCCTGGTCTGTGCTAAAAATTCTTCAGCAATTTTGTCCTTGTTCATGTGTGCGGAACATGTCTCGAACCCATTCATCCTCTCGATCCCCGCAATCCGCTCGTGACGCTAGTTCCACGAGGTCTGCATGGAATTGCTCTAAACTCTCTGTTTACTTTTGTTTTCGACAGATGAAATTGTACCTTTCAAAGGCGATTATTCTAGTTGTTACAAAAAGATCCCCGAGATCCGAGTTCTTGTGTGGAGACAGTGTGTACTTCCAAATTGGGTCTTTTTTGTATTTGATTTTGTCCTTCTGCTCCTAAGCATAAGAATATGTAACTGCGTACTTTTGCGTCGGCTTCGTCCCATCTGAAGGAGTTACAAAGTACTCCTTTCTCTTGTGCTTTTTTTACGTGGTTCTCCCAACCAACTCTTTTTTCTTGGTTTCTGACTTCTCTACTTCTCTATTCTTCTTTTGTGCCTCAGTTTCTCCTGTGATTTCAACCTCGTACACTGGCTCTGGAGGTTCGACCAATGCTGGTCGGGCTCTCAATAGATTTCGTACTTCTATCCCGTCTTTCGCAAATCGCCATTTCCATTATTGCTACCCACTTGGACCATTCTAGAGGTGGTTCAACAGATGCCTTCTCCCAGAACGGGTTTATATTGAGTGGATTTTTTGATTATCCTGCTGGCTGCGCCATGTCATACCTCAATGTATGATCTTCTAATCCTGGAATCCGAATGGATCGACAAACTGAGATTTTAGTGGGAAGCGAGATGAAAACATCTAACTGGAACCAATGCTAATTCTTGGTCTGACCAATCATTCGATCACTGTTTGAGAGAAGGTCTCTCAAGGTCGATTGATCGGCCATATGTATGGTTATAACATAAGTTAACATAAAACATGTATATAATTATATTTATCTAGATTTTGTCGGGCCATGCCGGATGACAATAATGTTTCTAATGCATTTTACCAAGAACGAACCTAGGATTTTCTCGGCGGATGGCAAAAGTTCAAAAAAATGAATAATATATTGACAATTATTTGGGTTGGCCCAAATGTTTATATGAACTCTTATTCCTATAAAAACCGCTTTTCCACAAAACTTTGTGCGCCGCTGGCAACATTTTGAAAAAACAGGCCAAAAAAAACGCTTTTTTGATTTTTTAAAAGATGATAAGTAAAAAAAGTGAAAAAGATATTAGAAAAACTCTTCAGGCAGTCAACTAAAAGTAGATATCTCCAAACATACGAAGTGGAGAGTGTTTGGGTTGGTACGGGATCGAATCCCTGAGAAAGGACGCGTCCCTTCGTTTTGAGTTATGTACTATTGACTGTTTTCATAGAGTAACTTCAGATAAGGTACACCATCTGCTCGTCACGCTGTCTATTTTTCGGCCGGATAGACACGTGCAAATTCTTGGTCTAATAGTGATCTTAATCTTACTCTTATATCTCCTAGTCTCAATAGATCTAGTGTATACTGGTTTATGCGAGTTAGTTTCCAGAAGGAGAACAACTGTATTCTAAGTTTTACTCAAATTGCTCTAGTGCTGATGCTACAAGTAGTTTCAGCACTTACAAATAAGTTTAAAGGTTAGTTATGGAACATGATTGGTTATTTAAGAATATTTTATAGAATTAGAGAATTATGTTTATAACCATTTATAAATTCTAGTTTAGAACTGGAAGTGTGACTGTTGGTGTTTAGAAGTGTGACTGTTGGTGTTTGACGGGAGACGATTGCCATGTTCGTGTTTGTAGATGGGTCTCGTTGATTGTGGTAGTCTTGTGTGATTGTGTCAAGACTTCTGATCGATGCAATGATGTATCGATTACGTCAAATTTGGAGCGAGACTGTGTGCAGTGTGAAGTTTGACTTTTCCGTGTCAAGTGCCAATTGACTAGGATCTGTACGTGTAGTCAACATCGAGATGGCCATTGGTCTGGTTCGTAGTTGGAATGTGATTGGGCTGTCGTCTCCTTTGCTGCTCGTCTTTTGGGCTTTACGAAATATATACATACTGCATTTATCATTTACATATACAATTTCCTTTGATAATTTAGTTTTAGTTATGATTGTAATTAAAAGTTATCGCAAAAGCGTTTTTAAACTATTTTGGTTATTTTTGAAAAGTCGCTCACCCTAGAGGATCTCTTGGAAAAAATAGTGTGTTGGTCACAAAGCGTGATGTAGCACTGTGGGTTAGGTCGACTATAGAGCATGCTCAGGACGTCCCTCTGGTTGTTGAGGCCAGGAGTGAGGTATAATTTTGAGGTCTCTTTGTGCAGAGTCTCTTTTTGTGTTCAACCTTTTGTTTCGTTTCTATTACTTATTTTTTTCTTTTTGTTTTTGTTCTGTCCTGTCCTTCTCTCAAAAATCGAATTTTTCGACTTTATTGTGTTTTATTTGGTTTTAGTAAAACTTTATTCTGGTTTTAATCTGCTTTGGGTACCCTGGGATTTTCTTTCTTAGTCACGCTATCAGTTCAAGTTTTTGTGACGTTAGTAAGCTTAGTAGATTAGTTCAGTTTACTGTATAATTCCTTCCAACCGGGTTAAAGGAAAGTCTGAAACGTGTGAAAACAAGTTAGAGTTGTTATCAGTGAAAGTTAAAACCTAATTTTTTTATTTAAACAATTCTTCGTGGGCGAGCTCTGCGATTGTGGGAAGAAGTTATGGGCGAGTGAATGATCCAAATTATATAAAAGAAGCGTCAAATAATTTTGTAATGTTTGTAACTGTGGTGCTGTAGCTGTTGTGCTTCTTGTGTCTTGTGAATTATCATATAAATTGGTTGTAACTTATAGTTTGCTTTTGAATTCATTTATTTGAGCGTCCAAAAGTTTTTTGTTAATTGAGGTTGAAAATAATCCGAAAAATCTTGCAAAAAGTATGCGTGCTACACTTGCTTGTTTGCTCACTTGTGTGTGTATTGCGCATATATTGTAAATTCCTTTCAAAAATGAAAAGAGAAATCCAAAAAAAATAAACATTACATTTGATGTAGTCAATCTTTCTAAGATGTAGTAGGGCCATCCTAGAAAGGCGAGTAGTTCATTTTTTAAATTCACAAAAACTAAAGATATTGATAGAGGAAAAATCATGTGGACAGTATTTTTCACAGTTTAGATAAAAGTAGTTTTTTATCTCTGTAAAGTATCCACTGTAGCCTTGTGTGTGGATGTGTGAAAAACCTGCCGTTTCTGCAAGTTTTTGTAAATTTTGGTCGCTGGATTGTCTTTGTATTGTGTCCATTTTTGTAAGGAGTTCTTGAAATCGTTGTGTACGGATGTGATGTTGTATATCTGATCTGGAGTATATACCTATTGATTGTAGATCTATAGTTGGGTTTCTAGCAATAGCTTTAATATTTTCTGGTGAAAATTTCTTTAATGGTGGCATAAGTGTTGGGTATGGTGTGAGAAGATAGTATTTATCTTCATCGGGATTTAATTGTACAACATTGTGGATAATTTTGGATCCACATGGTACGACTGTATCCCAGAAATATGTTCTTCTAGAAAGCATGTCAACAAAATGTATTTTTTCTTGTAGAATATGGGAATTCTTTTGTAACTTCTTTTATGTTCAAAAACGTATAAAGGTGATACTTTTTTCGTACATGTGTAATACTATTATATATTTCCTTCGTAGTCATTAAAACTTGATCTATTTCCTGACAAAAAATATCCTTCATAAGGAATTTTTAATACTGCAAGTGCAAGTGATTGTAGTACATGTGTTCGCTCAAGTTCACATATATGATTAAGGTGTTCTAGTTCCGATAGTGAAATTTCTTGAAAAAGACTACTTATTTTATAATCAAATTTCATATCTAAGTGGATGTCATAGTGAACTGCACCAAAATAAGTATTGTTTAAGTGATAGTTCTTGTAAGCGTGTACTGCTTTTGTTTTGTCTTGTGGTCTAGGTTTTCCACCAGTTCTTTCTGCATTTTTTGAGAATGTTACTGGGATGAATTTTCAACGTTTTAGGAAAAGTGATATGTTAGACCTGGTACACTTATTAGATTTCCTGTGTTCATGTCGAAACCTTTTTCATATTCTACAAGGATTTCTGAGTATTGTGTTCTATAAAGTGGAATGTTATATTTGCAGTCGATTTCTGTTTCTGGCTAGTTTTGAAAACGTGTTAGTTTGTTTTCTATTTCATTGATATTTTTGAAACACTGATTATTTTGTCTAATTTTTTCAGGGTTTACTCCATCAAAAAGGATGGATTCAAAAAATATTTGTCTTCTGGGAACAAAAAATTTTGTTGCTTGTGTTCTTGTTGCTGAATCGCAATATCTTTGGTCGTTTTTACAAGGTTATCGGATTCCTTGGTAAATTATAGTGTCATCTTTCGAATCTCCTGCTAGTTATACTTTTTCTAGTCGGATTTTCCAATAAAAAGATATCCTATTTCTTGATATTCTTTGTTTTTTGTGTCAGCTTTGCAATTAGAAGGGTTGTTAATTCCAATGTGTGGCATCCAATTTTTATCATGGAGATTAAAATTCAATCGTCCATGTGCGCCGTGGAATGGATATTTGTCATCTGATTTTATATGAGCTTGGTATCTTCGATGATCCGCTTGATGTTCAGAGTCTGGAAAAACTTGAGATTTTACTAATTTTCGATTTGTGCCTTTTATTTGTGGTTAATTTTAGTCAATTAAGTTCGTTTTTACAATCTTCAGGGCTAAGATGTAAACGTTTTTTTTAAAACTTTGTTAGAAAGATACGTGATCAAGTCCATTTTTGTTTCCATTTGAGACTTGAGAACAATGTACTTTTTTCTCTGAGAATTTTGCTGTAAACTTGTATCCTGTTAGTGTTGTAGCTCGAGCTTTTGAATAAACTGTCGCTAATATGTTTGTTGTTTCTTCTTTCAGATTTGCATTTTGTTCAGATTTGCATTGACCTACTTGATTTATAGCGTATTTATTAGTGTTTACTGTTCCTTTTCTTCACAATCACAGTGTGTGACTAAAAACTCTTGGGGTCCTGTTCGAGGGGAAGGGTTTTTCTGATTTTTTGTTTCTGAAAAATTGAAAGAGGTTAGGGTTTGGAAGAGAAAATTTTTTTTAAAAAAATACGTTTGTAGGATGATCCTGAATAGGGATTATAGAAAGTAATGTATCCAAGTGTCTTTTTTGTATATCTATCGTATTTATAGATAATTTCTGTTGTGATGAATGGGGGAGGTAACGGTTGAGCTGTTTTATTTGGTGGAGCTAAGGGGGAGGGTGACGTACTAGGTTGTTTAATTTCACTGTTATTTCAAATTTAAGTGTTAAATTGCCTCGTTTGAGGATTTGTATATTGTGTTCCTGTATGTCTTTATGAATGTCGTATCTATATTGTAATCTGTTGAGTGCCCAGTTATGCAGTCTGTTACTGTCGAGGTGTTGACTGAGTAGTGGAGGAGGTGCTATGAATGTATTGCAATCTAATTGTAAGGTAGTATTACTGGTTAAATATTCTTTATATCTATTATCTAAACTTGTAGGAAAATTTGGAAGAAATGATGTTTTTGATATCTGACTTATTGAAGGGGTTGAAGGAAGTGAGAGGATTTCTGGTAGTGACCGAGATGTTTCTGATGAGATATCTATTGGTTTGTTCACTAAGTTTGGTTCACCTTGAGTGAAAGCTTGTGTCATCCAATGTGGGAGATGCTGTGTGGAAGTTGGGGGGCTAAAAGGATTTTCACGAATAGTTCGGATATGGGGGTTGATCCTAAGTAGTCTGATGGTATGTTTGGAATGTTTTGTTGTGAGCTGGATTGTAATGGTGTGGGTACTTTGAATTGTACTGGTGGAAAAGATCTAAAGGTTTTTGAGTTGGTGATGAGGATATTTTAAATTGAACACTGGAATTTGTAAAAATTCTATTTCGTCTTGGATGTATGATTTGTCTATTTATTGTCAAAGCATTTTGGTTTTTACTTGGATGTTTTGTTCTATTAAGTTCTTGTTGAACGGAAGGGTATGTATTTTATGTTGGTTCTTATTTGTGGTTCGCTTAGGGATGCGTGGCGAACTACAGGTTCTAAAGGTTCTGATAGTAGTGAATGTCTTTTTTCAGATATATATGGATTTTCTAGAAACGAAATCCGTGTTGATGATTGAGGGTGGTTTTTCTGACTAGATGTCGGTGTTGTTGGAGATTCCTGGGATGTTGTAGTCGTTGGGGACTGTTGTGTGGGTTGTTGATTAGCATTTTTGAAGGACTCTCTATATTTTTACCTACGAAGAAAATTTATGTTGGTTATAATATTTTTCTATGAACATGATTAGCAGTTTTTTTGCTAGTGCAAAGGTTATTTTTGCTTTTTTATACATTTGCTTATTGTCAAAGTTAGGGAAATCAAGAAGGTGAAAAATTTTACTAAAAGAAGAAAAATGTCTTTCTTGTTAAAGAGTTGTGTTAACATTTAGATAGTTGTTGAAAAATCGCACCTGAGGAGGTGGTCAAGGATTTTTGCAAAGTTGAGGAAGGTTTTGTGGAGTGAATTGAAAATTATGAAAAAACTGCAAACAATTACAAAGAGAAAGAGATATAATTCGAAAGTATGTATAATGAAAAAAATGATGATTTGAAAAAAAATTGAAAGGATCAAAAAAATTTTGAAGTTGTATTTTTTGATAACTGACTGATTCGGAAAGAAGCTTTTGAGAAATGATTTGTTCTTGTCGAATTATTTTTTTCTTGTTGTGGCAAAATCTGAGAGTGGTGGGATTGTTCATTGATTTTTGACAAGTGGGTTGAATTCTGGCAATTTTTGGTGAAGAGGAGTCTGAAAGTCCAGGAGTGAGTTTTTTGATTTTGTTTTTATTTATTGGATAATTGGGGGTATCTAGGAGTTTTTCGCACTTTAGGCTAAACGATCATGTCTTATTTTTTCTTTAGGCTAATTTAATATTTTTCCTCAAGGGAATTTTGGAGTGTAAGTTGAGACAATATCGTTGAGTTTTGTACCAGTTGATAGGGGAGGGTTGTAATATTTAGATTTTGTTTATTCCGGTTGTCAAATATGAGCTTGTTGCTTGTTTTTGACCTGGAGATTCTTTAGTTACAGTTATATGAAGTTTGCAAATTGTCGGCTAAAGAAGTGGTGTTGAATGAGGTGATGTTTAGATAGCTTCTGATTGGCTAAAGTCGAACTAGTTGTTCGAGGTAGTCAGCATGAATTTATACAAAGGAAAACAGAGTTTGTTATATTTCTGAAAGTTTAAAAAGGTTAATTATTAAAAAAAAGGTTTTTAAAATTCAACTTTCTTTAATATTTTAGATTGTGGAATGAAGGTTTTTTTATATTCTTCCGTGGTTGATTTCGAAGTCATGATGATTGTCGGTTTTGAGAGGTTTATTTTATTTCCTGTAGTAAGGTTTTTTCTTCTAGTTTTCGGTTTTTTCTTGGTTTTTGAGGTATTTGTTCATTTTTCATTTCTCGGGATTTTTGTTGAGTGTCTTTTGTTTCTAAGATTTGTGGTAAGCAATTTGTATCACTTTTTTGTTTTTGATTTTTGTCTGATTTATTTTGGACAATTTGAAGTCCTCTTAAGGAAAATAATTGTGTTAGTTCGCGAAGGGCGTACTCTTTTGGGTAGTAAGGTGAAAGATTTTTTCTGTGTTGAAAAATTTCTTTTTTATTCGAGTCAATAAGTATATTTGTTACATCAGTGGGTTTATCAATAATTTGAAATGGTCCCTTTCAGATTGGTTGTAATTTTTTTGATATTCCTTTTTGTATTACAAAATTTGGGGTTAAGACAAATGTTCCAATTTTGATTTTGTAGCTGGTGTGAATCGTGAGTTCAATTGTGAATGAATATTTTGTCTTTGTAATAGTTTTTTGGCTACTTTTTGATAAATTTCCTCGTGTTTTTCAACTCTGTTTCAAATCCAATCGGTATGTCTGCCGGAGGCTAATTTCAAAAATTTTGGGTGTTGAAAATGATCTTAATCCTGTGTATGTAGTGGTAGATTATAACACATTGACTCTTTTGTGGGCTGGCAATAGCCTTGTGCGTTTTTCGAAGAGTTTGCTGTGGACATTATTGGTTTTCGTGGCTTTTGATTAAAACCATTTCACAAGGTAATATTTCTAAGATTGTTGTTATTTGTGAATTATAAGCTAGGGGGTTATTTTTTCATCTGTTGACCATTCGGTGTATT
Source organism: Symsagittifera roscoffensis (assembly GCF_963678635.1). Lineage (NCBI taxonomy): Eukaryota > Metazoa > Xenacoelomorpha > Acoela > Convolutidae > Symsagittifera > Symsagittifera roscoffensis. Next base: position 48,840,554 of record NC_087062.1, read on the forward strand.
TTGTATTGTCTCTTTTTTGATACAACTGAAGTATTCTTGTAATTAACGGTTCACTTCTTCGACTTTCGCTATCCAGTGATCATAGAATGCTGTATATGCATAGTAGGCATTACAATGAGGTACTGGGTTAAGTGCTACGTAGTGTTTAAATACGTCAAGTATGACCGTTATATATGAGTTTCCTTCCGAAGAGGGTGATATTGGTCCTTTTGTGTCGAATGATATTCTGTGGTTAAATTATAAACTTTCTCCTTTAAAATCTTGTTTTTCTGCTGTTTGCTTTTGATAAGTGTATGGTTTATTTAATTGGCATGTTATGCAATCATTGCATAATACTTTAATCCAAATTGGTGCATTTGGAAAGTAAAAATTTTGGATGAATTTTGAGTATGTTTTTCTCTGATTCTGCATGTCCTTAAGTGTTTAAGGAACTTGAAATGTGAAATGCTAGTAGCATCAAACTTAGTGGTAAACATGGTACTTTTAATTCTGATGTTTGATATTCTAAAATATTTGTGTTCTCATTTATGGATGTATTGTTGAATTTCCTGAAGTATTTTAGAAGTGTTTTGTTTCCTAAAATTGTTATATCTGCTTTTATGAGTTTTTTATTATAAGCGTGACAAAATTTTAAGCATCTAATGACGGGGTCAAGGTTTTTTAATTTTTGTAGTAGTTCAATTGTTATTTTCTGTATATTTTCAAATTCTAAGTCTGAGAGAGGTATGTTATCGAGAGGGTCATGGAGGTTAAAAACTTGATTTATTGTGTATTTTGTATCAGTATCTGGAGGTTTTGATAAATTTATATTATCAGTTCACCTTTCTTTTTCTATTAAAATGAATAGATCTGTCCTGTACATTTTTTGTGTCAGTGGTTTTTGTTGTGTGTTGTTTTTGATCCTAGATGAGTATGGTATTGGTTTAAAAAGAGAGTTTCCTAAGAGGTCTACTTCATAATGACTATTTTGGCAATCTAAATACAATGGAAAGTGTCGTGAGTTTTTTATTTGTGGTTGATCGACGTCAGTTTTTAACGCATGTTCGCATTCTAGTTTTGACAATGTTTCGTCTTTTGCAAGAAAAAGCTTAATATTTTGTGGTATTTCTACTGTTTTTTTTCTTGTTAATAGTTCACGTGGTGTGTTTCTACAAGGTGTGTCTGTTAGTGCAAGAAATTTTCCTGCTGTACAAACTATACGTAGGTTTGGGAATTTCATTTAAAATAGTTGAAATCTTTAAACTCTATGGTTTGTGTGAAAAGAAAAATTATAAGTTTATGGTCTGTAAAGAGAATTGTTGGATGTTTTGATCCGAGTATTAAAAATTTATATTCGATGAGGGTGTATTTTAAGGGTGTATATTATTTTGCTGTCTGAGAATTTTATGAAATTATCTTAAATATAGTTGCATTTTATAGTCGTATTTACTTAGGAAAATGAGCATTCTTGGATTTTTTTTGTGTGATGGAGGTTCAAGCTTTATGATTGCGGCTATGTGGGATTTCAATGGAGTGATCCTATTTCCTTCGATAATATGTCCTAATAATTTTTTATAAAAATGTGAGAAAAAAAGTGATTTATCTGGGGCTGCGTTCACGTTTTCATTAAGTAGTATCTGATGATATTTTTCTATGGCATCAAAAATTTCGTGTTTTGGCTGTGATTACTTGAAAATATCGTCTAAATTTTTATTGACATTTTTACTGAGAATAAGTGGTCAAACAATTTTGCTCATAAGTGTTGAGAATGCTGCTGCTCCAACGGAAACTCCATAGAAAAATCTTTTAAATTCGTATTGTTGGTTTCCAATGACAAATTGTGTTAAGCATCGTGATTCTTCATCTTGTGACATTTGATTGTATGCACTGTTCATGTCAGCGGTTGTGAAATATTTTCCGTTTATTTTTATGAGAACTACTTGAAATGGTTCTATAGGCTATTTACATTTAGATTCATCAATGAGTGATTTGAGATATCTTGCGTCTAGTACGATTTTTAATGATTCTTCTTTAGCTAAAATAAGGACGGCATTTATGAATGTGTTTCCTTTTGGTTGTTCTTCTTTAATTACCTGGGAAATAGTGTCATATTCTTCTTGAATATCAAGTAACCTAATAACTTTGTCCTGCAAGTGAATTGGGACTTTACTTGCTCATTGCTTTTTGAATATTGCGTCAGGTTTCAGAGGTAGAAGTAATGATGAAAACACTTTATCAACATCAAATTTAGATGTTGGGTATTTTAGTAGCAGTTCGGCTAGTTATTCAAATTCTTTTTGTGTAATTTGAGAATGTTGCGAAATGAACATTGTGAAGATTTTTTGTTGTTCCCTGGTGTGTTTTGATATCTGGAATGTCGGTGTAAAGTAAGTTGTTTTTGTGAAATAGTCTGTGTTTCATTTTTTATCACTTATTATATTGTTAATTATTAATTTTTCATTAAAAATTGTTGGTTGACATATATCTAAAATTTTTAAAACAATATTTACTTTACATGCTACTTCTAATGTGGGAGAGATTGTTGCGTTTGTTTCGCAATAACCTAGAAGTCTTAGAGGTACTGTTATTCAGTATGGAGAGTTATTGTATATATGTAGTGAAATCATATATTGAATTTAATTTTTTCGTGTAATTGATGGATGAGGATTGTTAATAGGAAAAATTTTTGAATTGGTCTGAGTTCAAGGTCTGACATGTATAGTCGTTGTTTGTTTTGTTATATTATAATATTTGTCATGTTATATTCATGGAGTTGACTTACTGAAAAGTTATATACAATTCCTGCTATTGGTTTCAGGTGTTTTCCTTCTTGGTTATACATAGGATAGAAAAATGGTGGTTGTTTATTTAGTCTTTGAAAAAATGTAAGTAATGAGTTTTTTTCTTTTTGTGTTTTTATCTTTTATTTGTCTTTCGCTATTTAAAATATTAATAGTAGGAATATATTCAGTGATGAATGGTATTCCAATAATATTGTGTTTTATATCTGTAATATGAATTGCTTGTTTGAAGGGTTTGGTTAAGAGTTTATTCTGTTCCATTGTTCGAGTGGGAATAAGGGATTGTTGGCTTTCTCCAAAATTAGTTAAACTTGATCCTTGTGCTGTAGCTAATTTGCTTGATGTTTTTGAGAGCTTTAAATTTGGATGTAGAGTTTGTATCTCGTTCAAAGTGGGAGTAATTTTTAGAATTGATTCTGCTCCTGAGTCTATTAAAAAATCAATGTCGACGTCTGGTGACTGAAATTCTTTTTTTCTGTGGACTTTCTAAAAAAAGTGATTTTGTCCAAAGTTTTTCTTTAGGTAGTTGTGTTTTGTTTGATGCATTTTGATACTTATTGTTTCTGCTTGAACTTCCTTAAGTTCTTGTTCAGTGTAGTCTATTATTTCTTGAATATTATCAGGGTTTTGGAGATTGTTATGATTATTCTGGTAATCATTCGATTCTTTTGGTGTTTCGTATTCGTTTTCAATCTGAAGCATGAAAGCGTGTTTTTTGTTTCGCTCTCATCGTCTGTGGATTCGCAAGTTACGTGATTTAGATGTAATTCTGTGGTTTCTGGGTTATCAATACCAGGAGGTCTGAATGAGTTTCTTCAGTTGATTGAACTTGGTTAATTCGTCTTTGATTAAGGTGTTTAGGTGTACTACTTCTATAGTTTTGTTGTGAATTTTGATATTGTCTTATTTTTCTGTGCGGTGATTGAGTAAAACTTCTTTGTCGATTTTGATAATTCGAATTTCTATTTTGAGAACCGTCACGTGATCTATTGTTATAGTTTTTGTAGTTTGATCTAAGATAGTTTGACCTATTTTTTGAATAGTCTCATGATCTGTTATTTTGACACTGTCCGTCGATCGATTGAATAAAATCTATTACGAGAGTTTGAACGCAAATACTTTTAACAAAGTTCGAATAGTTGCTTCTATTTGAATTTGATCTTGAATAATTTTTGCGATATCGATTGTTTTGACTCTTTGATCGACTATATCTAGTTTGTGAGAAACTTCGTGAAATTCTTTGATCTGGAGATCTTCCCCGATAGTTATACCTGTGGGGTGATTGTTGTCTTGAGGCATTACAAATATCAGGAAGTGGTTTTTACTGAACTATTGTTACTGTGAATGTTTTTATTTGGTAGATTTTGATGTTTTTTCTTGTATTAGTAAAATGATTTATTTGATTCTCTGTGTTTTTCTGGTTTGTTCTGATTATCTTGTTGTTTTTGTCTACATTCGGCAATGCTGTGTCCGTATCTGCGGCAATAGTTACACCATTTTTTGAATGATGGTTTGCCTTTAAGTTTTGGGTTTTTCTCATCGATATTTAATATCCGAGTGATTTTTTCAGCTAGTTCAGTGTCAGAGTCATAAATTTTATTTATTTCTGAAGTAGTGGTTTGGATGATTTTTCCATTTTGTAATTTTCAATTTTCTGTTTCTAGCTTGTTCTAGTTTATCTACTAATTTTCTGAAGCCTATATTAGGTTCTCGTATTCAAGATGGATGTGATGCTCTCTTTTTTTTCGTAATTGAGGTGTAGAGTCATTATTAAAATTTATGTCAGTTTTGGTGTCCTTATAATCATGTTTATCAAGAGAATATGCTTTTCTTACTAGTGTTTCAATTCTTAATGCAAGTTATTTAATTGTTTCGTTTGGATTCTACGGATTTAATTGCATAAAACTTTTCGGTGCTTTTTGTTTCTTTCGGAGTCGAACATTTTTTAATTTCTTGTGTGAATGTTTTCCAGTCTGATTTAATATGTATAGGTAAAGCTGAAAACCATTGTTGGGCTGCGCCATCAATTGTGGTATGGGTTAGAACTGTGCGTCTATGTATCCAATTTTGACGAAGTGGTGTATTTACTGGTTCAGGTCCTATATTTAAAATCAAATTTGATGTGACTGCTTTTAAATAATCTTCTACGGAGTATTCGGGATCTGTGACTGTGAATACCATTAATGTCTTATTTGAAGATATTGAGGATCCACCCATAAGGTATGGATTAATATTCTTTGTAGTGGCTCTGCAGCATTCAGTATTTGAGAAAAATTTGTAAGTTGAGTCTTTGTTATTTCATGTTGTTGTAGGTAAAATGCTAGTGGAATTTCCTTTTGCATTTGAGTTGTTTGGTAATTTTGTGTATTCACTGGGTTTTGTGATTGAAAATAACTATATGAGGTTGGGTGATGTCTTGTTTGCCTTTGTTCGCTTCGTGTATATGGTTCGAAAAGATCTGTTTGATCAATTTTCGAGTTACGGTGATGATGATTTGTGTTAAATTGTTGACTTTGATAATAATATTCTTCATCTTCTGAATAATGTGGTTGATTACTAATATGATGTTTGTTCGCTATGTTTTTATTTTGTTGAAAAAACGGATAATTTTTGCTACGATCTAGTGTAGCTCGTGGCTGATCGTTAAAGAATACTGATTGAGAATTTTGTATGTTACATTTTAATTTTGTGATTGCGATTGATTTTGACTATTTGTATTGGGAGCTTTTGTTGTTTTGGATTTTTGGAAAAAATTATAATTATGATCTGAGAAGTTATTTCTATTTGATGTTTTTTGCTAATTTGTTTGTCTTGACGTTGTTACTGGTCTAATTGTTTGAGAATCCATCTGTGATTATTTTGGCATTACTGAAGGTTTCCCTGTCGATTGTATAGTCGTTTATGGAAATTCTGTGTTTTTATTTTTTGGAGTTGTAAGTGTTGGATGAATAGCAGAAATGCTTTGTTGTGTTGTTGTTGGCGTTGTTTTAATAATTTCTTCGTTCACGAAATGTGATGGAGTTTGAATATGTTGTTGTGTAAGTCTTCTTGTTCTTCTCAAATTTTCTTGGTTAATAATGTAGAATTTAAACTATTATTTCCTTCTCTATCTCTGAATAAAGAAATATAGTTTATAGGTGTTGCATTAATGGTAAGTGGGGTTATTCTAACATAATCTTTTTTAATGAAAATTGTGGTAGTTGCTTGATTTGAGATGTCAGTTGCTATATTAAAAAATGATGGATGAGACCATTCAGGGTCCCAAACATAATATATTTCGTCTGCCAATATAGTTTCATCGTCTGAATTTTTTGGTTGAAATTTTTTCTTGCTAGTGATATTAGGTCAAGATTATGAACAAAATGATCAATTACAAACCATGCTAGTATCTTTTATAGATCGTTTTAAATTTTTTGTGATATATCGTCATTAGTGAGATTTTCACGGATTGTATTTAAAAATTTTGAGAAATTACTTATTTGTTGTCTTACAGCTGTATGTCAGGATGTCTGAGTTGGTGAGTCACCATGTGTTTCTCTCAATTCTAGTAGAGATAGATAGCTATATATAATTGAGAATACATCGTTTGTGAATATGGAATTTGCTCTTTGTGAATTTTGGTGTTGTTTATTTTTTATATAGTCTGTAAAAACTTTTGATAATTCTATATCTATATCGTCTGTTTGTATTTGGTGTTTTTTGTGATTTAGATTTGGTGATTCGATTACGATTGAGAAAATACCATAAAAGGATGTGATATTACATATATCTTTTAGGTAATGTGAGGGACTACTTATTTAGACATCAATCAATATAGTTGCTATCCGCTATTATTTATATCCTTGAGAGTTTCTCATATTATCACTGAGTGTGAACTGGGTACCTGCCTGTCAGTCAGTCTAGGTCTGTCTAGTCTGCTGTTTGTCGACCTCTAGCTTAGTAACTTGTTAATGCGAATTAGAAACAAGTTGAAATCAATCTTCAACCGTAAAATTTACTTACCCTCGTTATGGCGCAGCCAGCAGATGGAGGGGGGAAAACCCTTGGAATTGTAGCGTTCTGGCCTCCGAAACAGGCGGAGCCACAACTATTATGGGAGCATTGGAAACAGAGATTCCATTAGGCACTGGTGGCGAAACACGGATTAGTTTCGTCTGACTACTAATTTGCGTCAACTTTGACCGAAGCGCAGATTAATCCACCGGGGGAAGTTGGTGGAATACCGAGGGAAGAAGGTGAACACACACTCACTCATATCGAACTTGTACTTATGTCTAGGACACGAGGTACAGCGGGCCTTGCATAATCAGCATCAACAATTGGATTTGGAAAATATACGATAACCAAGACTCTTAGATACATGTAGAGCTCTTTTCCAATAAGAGCGAAACGAAACTTACGAAATGTACCAAATGCTGCCCAGGAAGCAAAAAGAAGGAGATAGTATAGAGTCGTTCTACGCAGAACTCAGCGGAATGGCGGCGAGATGCAACATTGGGACCCAAGAAGGGAAAATGGTGAGGGACATATTCATATTTAACATGCGGAATAGGAACGCGCAGAACGATTTGTGCCGAGAAATATGAACCCCGGAGGAAGCCTTGAAGATCGCAATGTCGTATGAAAGAGGTGACAAGTACGCAAAAACTTACAAGTGAAATGCGCTAGGCTCCATGGGAACTGCTTACGGGGGTTCTCTACAAATCAAAGCACAACCGATCAGTAATATTCTTGAATCTAGGGCACGTGGAATACAAAGGGGACAGGGACAGTAACAGAACCAGTGAGGAGCCCGAACGCAAGAGCGCAGATGCTTTAACTGTGATCAGCCAAATTTCACTCCCAAAGCACAGACAACGATGCCCAGAGAGAGCCGTCACATGCAATTTTTTCAAGAAAGTCGGGCACTTCGAGAAGATTGTCGGTGGAAGCGGCAGTCACGTGGGAGACAACAAGTTGGACTAATCCAAAGGGATGAAACGTTCGATGATGAACATACTCCCCTGGATGACGTTGGGTCACAACATGCAGCAAACTCAGTACGTTTCGTCAAGAGAGAACATCACAGCTGGTCATCGGAGAGTTCGGATGACTATATGGTTATGGCGGTTAGACGTAAAAGGAAAGACTATTGAAAGTTGCCGTAACTAAACTAAAAGTCTACATTAATGGACACCCAATGAACATCTGGATTCACAGCGGATTGCCTATATCCATACTAACACTTGACGACTTGAAGAAAACAGTGGGAAGAACGGGAATCAACTTGAAACAAAACGACATGGAAGATGACGAATTTCGGGACTACAGCAACAATCGGATCAAAATGTTGGGGAGGTTGGAGGTAGAGTTAGCATCGAACGGATGGAAAACAATAGCGGAAGTCAGGGTCATCGCAGGGACCAGACCCTCAATCGTGGGACGTGACCTGATGGGAAAACTAGGACTAAAGTTGATGCAAGCAGATCCAAGGGGAGCAGTGATGGATATCCAAGGGACGGCGAACAGCACATGTGAGAAGGAGCAGTCTCGAGAATCGGAAGAAGAGCAAATGGACCCCTGGCAACAGTATTTCAGTAAACAATGCCCAAAACTTTTTACTAGAATCGGAAAATTAAGAAATTACAAGGTCCAAGCGAAATTTTTCAAAAACCTCGTACCGGTGCAGCAAAAAGGCTGGAGAGTGCCGGAAACGTTCCAAAACAAAGTGGATGAAGAGATCAATAAGCTACTAGCCATGGGACACAGAGAAAAACTGCAGGAATGTTTGGATCGATATTTAGTTTCTCCAATTGTTATTACCGCCAAAAAGGACGGTCCGTGAAATTAGCGCTGGAATCTCGAGAACTTAATAAAAAGATGCATAAAAACAAAAACCAGATGCCCAACATAGAAGAACTTGTAGATACAATAGGATAACTTATTTCCGAGAAAAAACAAGGGGAGGTATACTTTAACACGATGGATTTAACGTACGCAAATGGACAACTACCACTCAGTGAAGAAACAAGTGTGCATTGTATTTTGTCATTGGTGGGCGGACAGTCGATCGGAACGTACCGGTTTTGTACAGGATTTTACGGGATTTTAACGTCAACGCCAGCAGAGTTCCAACGGGTAATGGACTCATTTTTAAACGAATTGCCTCAAGCAAACGCTTTCATTGATGATATTTTTGTTACAACCAAGGGCACTGAAGTGGAACACATTTCCATGGTTGAAAAGATTCTTCGGAAATTAAATCGAGAAAACATCTCGCTAAAACTACTTAAGTGCAATTTCGCAAAGCGAGAATGCGAGTGGCTCGGTCATCGTATAACAGAAACGGGAATAGCGCCTTTGAAGCGTAAGACGTCGCCAATCGATGCATTAGCGGCTCCTAAAACAGTAAATCAATTGAAATCGATCTTGGGCTCAATCCACAGCCTTCATAACCACTACCGGCTATGGCCGCTCCTCAGCAAGAAGAGAGATTATAACTGGACCGCGAGGTGCGAAAATGCCTTTCAAAATATTAAATTGGGGGTAGCAAACCATGTCGACTTAAAACACTTCAACATTCATACAGACATAAGGGTTGTTTGTGATGCAAGTCACAATGGTCTTGGAGCAGTTTTGGAGCAATTGTGTACAGAAGGGTGGCGCCCAATCTCAATTGCATTACGATTTTAAAAACGCAGCCGAGAAAAAGTACTCCACTAACGAGCTCGAAATGTTGGCAGTTGTATGGGGGGCTGAATACTTCAGAAACTACATCCTAGGAAGACTTTTTACTGCAATAACAGACCATAAAGCTCTAATTTCATTACTCAACGGGAATGATAAGAAAAACAAAACTCTATTTTCAAGGTTAACACGATGGCAAGATATACTTTTTTCGTTTGATTTTGTCATAGAAGATAAACCAGGTGCAAAGATTGGACTCGCGGATTATTTGTCAAGACATCCTAGCGAACCCCCAAAACCTATAAGTCAGTACGATAACTTAATCACCGTCGCAAATCTAGATTCAATAAGAAAATTATTTGGTTTCACGAATAATCCCAAATCTCTTGGTTAACGAAACAGTCTCAAAACAAAAGTGACTGGTTCTAAACACTCTCAACAGTTTTCGTCCAATCAGAATCAAGAACAGAAAACATGTTTAGGCACAACAACGGCTGAGGGCAGAAAGTCATGCTCGAAGACACCGACCAATAAGAAGCAATCAATTTGCATACCGCATACATCAACAAAATCCAAGGGAAATTCAGTGTGCTCTATATATCATTCCCATGAAAGCCGGTTCAAATAGCTTAATTTACAAAAATCAGACAAAATGGACGAAAGCTCAGATTGTTCTTTTCCAATTATAGAAATATATTCTAAAGTTGAATCTCCAAATAGATTCGACGATAACCTTGTGAGTAGCGATGAAATCACTGTTATAAACCCAGAAATTGAAGCCCTTACAAAAACTACACGGGATTCAAAAAATAACATATTACTTTCCATTCCTTCAAAATTTCCAGGCGAATTAGTTCCTACTATAAACCTCAATCAACGAATTATGTCCATTATTCTTCGTGATTGTAAAGTCATCAAGAAATCCACAGCATTCCCAGAGTTAATAATCTTAGAATTTTTTGCTTCCAACCTACCGGGGGACATCAATTTACATAAAGTAAAAGAAGCACTGCAGAAGAAAACAAACCTTACAGAAACGGAATAGCGCCTTTGAAGGGTAAGACGTCGCCGATCGATGCATTAGCGGCTCTTAAAACAGTAACTCAATTGAAATCATTCTTGGGCTCGATTCACAGCCTTCATAAATACTTACCGGCTATATCAGAAATCTCAGCTCCACTAAGGCCGCTCCTCAGCAAGAAGAGTGATTATAACTGGACCGCGGAGTGCGAAAAAGCCTTCAAAATTTTAATTTGGGGGTAGCAAACAATGTCGAATTAAAACACTTCGACATTCACAAAGACATAAGGGTTGTTTGTGATGCAAGTCACAATGGTCTTGTAGCAGTTTTGGAGCCATTGGGTACAGAAGGGTGGCGCCCAATCTCAATTGCATTACGATTTTCAAACGCAGCCCGGAAAAAATACTCCACTAACGAGCTCGAAATGATTGCACTTGTATGGGGGGCTGAATACTTCAGAAACTACATCCTAGGAAGACTTCTTACTGTAATAACAGACCATAAAGCTCTAATTTCATTACTCAACGGGAATAATAGGAAAAACAAAACTCTATTTTCAAGATTAACACGATGGCAAGATAGACTTTTTCCGTTTGATTTATTCATAGAACATAAACCAGGTGCAAAGATTGGACTCGCGGATTATTTGTCAAGACATCCTAGCGAACCCCCAAAACCTATAAGTCAGTACGATAACTTAATCACCGTCGCAAATCTAGATTCAATAAGAAAATTGTTTGGTTCCACGAATAATCCCAAATCCCTTGGTCAACGAAACAGTCTCAAAACAAAAGTGACTGGTTCTAAACACTCTCAACAGTTTTTGTCCAATCAGAATCAAGAACAGAAAACATGTTTAGGCACAACAACGGCTGAGGGCAGAAAGTCATGCTCGAAGACACCGACCAATAAGAAGCAATCAATTTGCATAGCGCATACATCAACAAAATCCAAGGGAAATTCAGTGTGCTCTATATATCATTCCCTTGGAAGCCGGTTCAAATAGCTTAATTTACAAAAATCAGACAAAATGGTAGAAAGCTCAGATTGTTCTTTTCCAATTATAGAAATAGATTCTAAAGTTGAATCTCAAAATAGATTCGACGATAACTTTGTGAGTAGCGATGAAATCACTGTTATAAACCCAGAAATTGAAGCCCTTACAAAAACTACACGGGATTCAAAAAATAACATATTACTTTCTATTCCTTCAAAATTTCCAGGCGAATTAATTCCTACTATAAACCTCAATCAACGAATTATGTCCATTATTCTTCGTGATTGTAAAGTCATCAAGAAATTCACAGCATTCCCAGAGTTAACAATCTTAGAATTTTTTGCTTCCAACCTACCGGGGGACATCAATTTATATAAAGTAAAAGAGGCACTGCAGAAGAAAACAAACCTCACAGAAACGGAATAGCGCCTTTGTATTTTCGGTCAGAGGTTGCCTTGAGCTACTTAGTAGGACAGCTCGGACAATCGCAGGATACCTAAAAAAAAAACCTCGGTGGGTGTATTAGGCAAATACACATCCACTTGAGAAGACTGTGTCCTGGGCTTCGTTCTTTCGGATGGTTCCGATCGAGGGAAGTCGTTTTCTTTAAGACTAAGTTTTATTGATCTGTTTCGCAATCATCATTGCTTTTTACCAAAGTTTGTTTGATTTTAACAAAGCAGTGACTTGATAAGAGTGTGGCGGTAAATTGATACTGACGAAAGGTCGCTGTCACTTATAGGATATTCTAATCTGATTATCAATTGTGTTTTGTGTATTGATTATATCTTGTGAAAATTTTGTGATACCGTTAGACTATACAACAGGGTTGAGTTAGCATTATATCAAAACTGTGTAGGCCCTGTGTGTGTAACTTTAGCTGAGTCATTAAGATTGTCATTGAGAAATCTAAGAGGCATTTTTGATACTTACGAGATCGAAGAGGCAGCGTTAAGTAATTTAACTTGAACTTGTTTGCGGTACGTGTGCATCGCCATTAAATTATAAGAATATTGTTATTTGTCACAAAGTATGCAGCGCAGGGACTCGTTAGGATCGACCACTAAGATTCCCAGGCTGAGCAAGGGAAGCACGCGAAAATTTAAAACTAGGCGTAGCCGATCTTCGTTTAGCAGCGCTTCGTACTTTTTTTTCCGACGAGAAAAACCTCGATGGCGATCAAGGGCGGAGCGCCGAGGCCGGACCCGCGAGCGAGACGCTTGTGGACCCCTTTGACAAAGGAGAACGGACGCTTATTCGACCTGACTTTGAGCCGAGCGAGGACCTCGAGCGGGAGGAAGTTGAGAGGACGGAGGAGACCTCGGAGCGTTCCGAGGCCGAGCCGCGAGAGGAAGTACTATTCAGGGGAATGTCCAAATCGGAGACCGAGAGTCAAAGGAAGAGAAGAGAATTTTCACATCCAGCTAACACCCACTCATCTCTGGCCAAGCAGAGCAACAACGCGATGATGTCGAGCATAAGCCCGAGTGAAGAACAACCGGGTTCGAAGGCCAAGAAGAGCTGGAAGTCTTTGTACGATGAGCGCATGTCGTCACTACGAACTGAAGGTTTATCTTCCGGTTATGACCATCCGGAGATAACCCATGCGGACGTGAACTTCACACCGTGCCCAAGGAACGATATGAGCAGGAAGGCGTCGTCCGCCTCGCCGACCAGGCCCATGTCAGATGGGATAACGATGGGAGCGTCATCAACAATCGAGATGAGTAGCGATGAACTAACTGTTATAAACCCAGAAATTGAAGCCATTACAAAAACTACACGGGGTTCAAAAAATAACATATTACTTTCCATTCCTTCAAAATTTCCAGGCGAACTAATTCCTATTATAAACCCTAATCAACGAATTATATCCATGATTCCACGTGATTGTAAAGTCATCAAGAAATCCACACCATTACCGGAGTTATTAAACGTAGAATTTTTTGCTTCCAACATACCGGCGGACATCAATTTACTTAAAGTAAAAGAGGCACTGCAGAAGAAAACAAACCTTAGGGAGGAACTAATTAAAGTGGGGAAGTACTGGGCCCAATACGCCTATTACCTGTCACTGAAAGATGACTACGTGTGGTTAGACGGACGGCTAGTCATTCCTCTACCACTACAAGTTCCAGTCGAGACCAGAGTTCACTCATACCACCATGGGAAGAGAAATATGTTTGAGGCAGCGCGGGATGTATGACACCCATACATGTACCGTAACCTCGCAGTGAAGGCCACGTACTGTCAACAGTGCACGGATGCGGGTAAGAACTTAAAAACGTTGTTACCCAAGGGAGACGTAGGAAAAGTCCCCGAACCAAGGGAACCGAATGAATATCTACAGTTGGATTTCTGTGGGCCAATAAGCTACTTAAACGAAACAAGAGTTTTCTTCTTAGTTGCTACAGACCGTTTTTCACGGTGGCCATTAGCGATGGTTACTACCACAAATACTTCCGATGAAGTTTTAAAATTTCTCGATAAATACATCACCCAACATGGTGTACCTCGAAAAATTCACGTAGACCAGTAGTCATGTTTCACATCTAATAAGTTTAAAAGCTTCTGTAATAGCGAAGGTATCGAGCTAGTCTACTCCCCAGTGAACGATCACCGGGGCACGGGTTCAGTGGAAAGAATGATAGGAAGCATAAAAAACTTTGTTCTCACCTATGCATCCGAGAAGGAGCGTAAATCTTTAGAGTGTATGGTCGATAAAGCGTTAGGCGCGTTACGGTTTTCCAGAAATGCAACGACTAAGCTGACACCTTTTGAAGCCCATCATGGCTGCGAGGCAAACACTGTTTTACCTAACCTCACGAAAAAACCAAGTCTGAAAAATCTAAACTGGGAAAACGTCCTAAAACAAAAATGTTTGTGTTTAGACCAAAATGATCCCGAGGCAAACGCGATTGCATTTCCCCAACACTCAAACTGGGAGGAGAGATCAGAACTCGTGTACGCCCCAGCGTTAAGAAATGCACCTCTAATTCTCGATAGCGATCAACAAATGGAGACCGGCCAAGGGAACGAATCGGTGACTAAGACAAACTTCCAAGGGAGTGGAAGTACGGGAGACCTCTACCAGCGTACCACCTGCCGAACCCTAAACCGGTATAAACTCTTAAAATTCAAGGTAATCTCCGAATCCAAACATACCATTAAACTGAAAAACGTGTCTGTTCATAGGAAAAATGCCGCGGCAGTAAAAACGAAGAAGACTCTGTCAAAGAAACGAAAGCCCGCCACACTTAAAGAAATGCTCGCAAGTGCGAAAAAAGGGCAATAGAAAGCCCAAAGTCAAAGCGGTCTAAAGAAAAACAGCCATCACCTATAGCAGCAGATCAATCCGAAAGCTCCGACGGTGAGAACCACCAATTTTTATTGACGTTACCAGCACGACTACCAGTCGAGATTTTGTTAAGGCAGGAGGCAATCTTGGAGGAACAGGGAACAAGTAGCAGGACAAATCAGGAGAAGCACGGAACGGGAACAGGAGTGAAACCCAAAACTACAAAAGCGAAACGAGGAAGAGGGAACCAGGACAGACCGGCGTTAGTTGCGAGGGAGTGCCTTTCAAACAGCAGCCAGGAGGAAGAGTCAGGAAGCCAAAGCGAGTGTTCGGGAACACGAAAGAGCACAAGAAGAAGAAAGCCAGTGGACAAAATGGGAGGAATAATGATAGAGAATATCCAAGTGGTGGGGAAGATCTGGAAATATCCAGGGGAAGACAACTAGTAAACTTAAAACTCATAACCCAGGGAGAGGGTTGGCCATAAGCCTAAAAACCAAAAGTTCAAGTTCTGATTTGTTAGTTACGATGGCAGATTTAAAGGCCACTACTTTTCATATTAAATTTAAATCACTACTTATTTAGATTTTACATCCGTACGGAAATGTGAGGGGCTACATATTTAGATGTCAATCAATTTAGTTGCTGTCTGCTATTATTTATATCCTTGAGAGTTTCTCATATTATTACTGAGTGTGAAATGGGTACCTGCTTGTCAGTCAGTCTAGGTGTCTAGTCTGCTATTTGTTGACCTCTAGTTCATTGTCTTATTTATGCGAACTAGAAACAAGTTGAATTCAATCTTCAGCCGTATAGTTTTACTTACCCTTGTTAGTAATGATCAAAGATTTGTCGTTTTATTTGTACTTCAGGGAATTTTTGTTTACATGGGCTAATTCGATTTTCAAATAAATTTGCAATTAGGCTATAACAAAATTGTACTTTTAGTGTTTTTATCAGAAACGTTTTATAACCACTGGATCTTCTCGTGGTTTTACAAGAAATGGGAGTATGGAATTATCGTCGAAATTTTCATTGTATTCGATTATGTTTTATATAGTAAGACTGTTTGTCTTAACATTAAAAATTGGTTGATTCCAATTACAGAGGCGTATTGGTTGTTGATATATGACTTTTTCATTTTGCGTTTTCCTTTTATTGATGATGGTGTTCTGGCTTCTGAGTCGGAAAAATTTATTTGGTCGTTGATCGGGTTATTTTTGTTTATGGAATCTTTTAATTCTTGAAGTTCCTGTATTGTGTTTGTCTCTGATTCTGAGACTGCGTTTCTTTGTTTTGAAAATTGTTTTCTGATAATTTGTTTTTGTTTTGTTATGATTGTCTTTTTTCGTGTTTGTCGTTTTGATCTTATTTATCCTATTGTTTGTCTGTGTGGTGTGATTACAAGGTCGTATCTTTTGTTTTTAATTAAACAATTATGTAATACGATTGTTTGTTTGTTACCAAGATTAACTTTTGACATTACGTTTAGGATGATGGATGCAATATTTGGGTTAGATATTTTATTTTCTTAAACTGATAGTTCTTACGCGTTTTGTGTGGTTATCTTATCTTGGGGTAAAGGTTGTCGTGTTTTGACGGGTATAATTAGAAGGTGAGTAGATCGTTAGATATCATTTTATGACTTACTAAGTTTAAGTATTTTAGCATGGGTCATCTAAGGGGAACAAATCAAGTCTGTTTATCTTATTTAAAATGGTTAGTTCTTTCAAAAATTTCTATTAGTCATGGGTTTTTGATAAGGGTTGGAGTGTGAATCAACGTTTGAGGTCGTTAGACACTTTAAAAATGTGGGGTTGTTCCGTTTGGTCCAAGGAAAGCCTTGATGATCAGGAAAAAAATTAGTTTGAGTGACTGCTTAAAGATCCAAGGTAATCCTTGATGATCTGTTTTTTTACGTTAAGATAATTTAAGAGAAAACAAGGATAAGCCCTGATAACATTTAATGTGAAGGTTTAAAGGTGAAAAGTAAAAGATTAAGGTTTAAGATGATGTTAGCTTTGTGTAATTTTCTGTTATTGGTTAGGTGATGAAGCTGGGATGAAGAAATGATATGACAGATTATTTAAACTAACGATGATTTTATGTTTTAACTAATTTTTGTTTTTTTATCCAATAAAATATTTTAATCAAAGTGTTTTAAATTACTGCAGATTTCTTGGAGGGAACGACTTGTGTTGTTTTTATCAGTCTTTATTGTATAAATAGTAATTTCAGCACCATTAAGGTACTGAAGGATTTCTTCAAAATTTATGTCATTGAATGGAAACTTAAATTTACTGCGGAAAGGATTCTAAATAAATAGATTTGTTCCAGTTTCCGTCGTACTATCATTAAATCAATCGGTAGATTTCTTCCTTATCGTAGATCGCGCCTTGTCCTTGGTCTTCTCGAATTACCTGGTATTTCTCGTACTGTTTGGAAAATTGGCGGTGATTTATTTCTAATAAATTGTCTATTTCATGTAACATTTTTGCAATTTTGCAATTGCCTAATTCTAAAATCTATTTTTTTCTAAATCTAAGTTAGTTAAGGTCTTGTTTGAGACTTTTGGTCGCACCAAATGAGTTATGTACTTTTGAATGTACTCATATGGTAATTTCAGATAAGGTACACCGTCTGCTTGTCATGCTATCTTATTTTCGGCCGGATAGATTCGTGCACCTTCTTAGCCTAATACCGATCTTAATCTTCCTCTTATATCTCCTAGTCTCAATAGATCTAGTGTACACTGGTTTATGCGAGTTAGTTTCCAGAAGGAGAACAACTGTATTCTAAGTTTTATTCAAATTGCTCTAGTGCTGAAACTACAAGTAGTTTCAGCACTTACAAATAAGTGTATATGCTAGTTATGAAATATGATTGGATAGTTAAAATTTTTTTATAGAACTAGAGAATTATATTTATAACCAATTATAAATTCTAGCTTAGAACTGGTTCCAGTTTACTTTAATTTAAACTCACTACAGGATTTTAAAACCTAAATCAAGATTTTTCTTTTCCGAGATTTCTTCCGTGGTTTTTGTGTTCAAATGCTGGTGATTCTCCGCTGGTGTGTCTCTACATATCGTAAATACGGATCAACGTTACATTTTCCTCCTCAACGTGACCAACATATACCCACATTGGTCTTTATGGGCAAAATTGATAAAAAAAATCTTCAAAATTAATCATAATCTCTTTTCAATTATAATTCGTTTGAAATATGAATTTTGGCAAACGGATAAAGCTTTTTTAATCAGTTCTAATCATTTTTTTGCAAATTATTCTGAAACATGCAATATAATCATAATTTAACAGTTGCTTTCGGCTTAATGCGAGTTACATCAGATAAAAAAAAATCTCTCAGATTTTTTTTTCATTTTTTGCAGATCTTTTGATCTTCATTTTTTGTCCCTAATCCAATGTAAGTCTCTCGTCCCTATACAGCATATGACTCCCCTCAGGCTTACGCCTCCTTGTTTTCATCCTACCGTTTACCCCACCCTACACACGTTTAATCCCCCTCCCCAAGTTTACACCTCTTCCCTCCCACGTTTACCTCCTGATGGTGACGGGTCTGAGGAGATTTGCAGGCGCGAGGGTTGCGGTGGTGAATTTTAAAGTGATTAGTTTTGGAATTCAAGTAGGCCGTGAGTATAGCAGAAATTGTCGAAATAGGTATATTGTACAGTTGATCTTTTTTTTCTGATGTTCTAATGCTTATTTGAAAATGTTTAATTAATTTTTATTCAGTTTTTAGCTAATTGTTTTACCTTTTTTACTTGTTCAAACCACATAAAAAGGACTGAATTTTTTCCATAATTTTTTTTTGTTTCAAAAACAACTGCGTGGTCAAAACTTTCTGCTCTTTTTGAAAAGCAATCAAAAGTTCTTGTTTAAATATACAGTTTACATCAGGATTCTGAAGCTGCAGGAGGAGAGGATACTAGACCAGCTGAAGCAGAAGTGGTTCTTCAACAGCACCAGCTGTCATCGCCAATCCACAGGTGGGAGTACAACTGCCACAGCCACAACTCCGGCGGCCTCAGACAGATCAAGCCGTGTACAGGACGCATTCTCAAGGGGTAAATCAATAACAGGAGTTAATTCTCCTCCGCTATTATGTATTGATATTCTTTATTCTATCCTCCACTAGCTGCAAGCATCATTTGGTCAAAGAAACCATGAAAAATATCACTAAAAGCAAAAATGAAATTGCAAAAAAATTATCAAACAGATTAGAAAAAATTTTGTATGTTATTCACTTTGGCTCATTTTTTATTAGAGGAAAGGTCGAAACTACCGAACTTCAAAATAATTTGTATGCCCCTTTCATTACGCACCTTTTCAAACTGTGCGCTGAATTCATGTGAGAAGTAAAATATTTGAAAGCTGCAACGTTTTTTTTTTTTGTAAATTTGGGTTTGTTTTCCACCAAATTCCGACTGAGCCGTAAAATAGCGATGAAAAAAATGTATTGGGTAGCTGGGGAGAATTTTTAGCACTGATTCAACGCCGACTTTCGTTGTGAGTTCAATCCGGGAACTCCCGCGTTCTCTCCAATTATTTGTTTTCAGAGTGTTCCAACAGTAGCATGCGTCGCATATTAACCATGTAATGTTTTCCCACCATCAACCTTGTCTTGTATTAAAATTTTAATTTGTAACGCCTTTAGCGCCATTTATCATTAGTAGGATTTAGAAGTATCAGCTACGATCAGAAAATTTTCTACTGTTTTTCAAATTCATTATTCATTTTCATTTTTTTAAATCCTTTTCTCGGGGAAAATGAGGATAATATATACCTGGGTTGGGTTTTTCAAAAACTGACAGCATATGAGTCTCGATCCGGAAATCTTTGCACTAGACTAAAAACTGATGGTAACGCTGCGCGAACATTAATTTAGCTCTTGAAAAATGTTCTTGTGTTTTCACTTGGAACATTTCTTACGTGACCAAATACCGTGACAAAAGAGCACGTCATCTATTTGAATTTTCAATTAAAACAGTTGAATTTTTATCGTTTTCATTCACTTGTAACAACGAGAGTAGTTTTAGTTATGAAGTGTAGTTAAAAATTTTTGGTGATCTTTGTTTCAGATTCGAGCTATTGTTTTATTTTGAATTCAAATTTTGCTGTATCTTGACTAATTGAATTCAAGTGTTTTTTTTTAGATTCTCTAATCAATTGCTAACGTGTTTCTACTTGTTTTTTCAAGTAGGAAACACTTGAAAACTCAACTCTTTTTACTCCAAAACTCATATGAAAACACGAGAGCAAGGCAATGCTCTCGTTACACCTGAGTGAGAATATTTAAAAACTCAAGTAGCTCTCGTGGTCTTTTACCTGATGTGTTTCAAATCGAACATGTGATTGTTTTGCTTAATGAATACTGGAATTTTCAAGTATTTTTACACGTCAGCAATGCGATTGCTCTGGTTGTTAGAATTGAATAAAACACTTCAAAGTTTGCAGAAAAGAATTTAAGCAGATCTCGTAGTTTCTTTTTACGAGAAAAAGTGTCGGGCAAAAAATTTTTGCCCGAAAACTTTTCGCGGGATTTGTTCTATGCAAGTTGGGCGCACTTTTTCTTGTAAACGCCTACAATCGCCAACTTCAATTTGATAAACGCCACTGATGTTGAACGAGATGAGTTGTGTGTGATAGAATGATCTTCAGTAGACAAGATCATGATGTTAAGACGTCTAGGACGTCACAAAGCTTATCTAAAATACGATAGAAGATGAGAGACCAATACACAAATTAACCATTTCGAATCCCGTTGTTTTGCTTTAAAAGGGAAACTTCAACATGGAAGCAGGTGAATAACTTCAAAAAAACTATAATTTTGAAAAAGCTAATAACGCAGAGGACTGAGGATTAAAGGAGGATTGACAAAGCGAATCCAAGAAAAACATCGCAGATGAATGAAGAGCACGAAAGAACACCAACAGGGGACACAACAACGCAATTCAATCTGTGAAGGAAGCGAAGGAACACCAACAGGGGACACCACAACCCAATATGTGGGGAGCACCGAAGTAGGCACAAGCAACAGTAATGTGCAGTAGACCTGATTAGAACTGGAAATGTTAAAATGGAGGCAAGAGGCATTGGAAGAGAGAGAAGACAAAAATAGAGACACGTCGATGGTCAGGATGAAAGATGTAAAATGTACCGATTTTTAGGTCAACGGAGCTGGAAGAATATCGGAAGTGAAAAAAAAAGTTTGATGTGGTGGAGTGAATGTATGCAAATTGATTGGTATAACAAATGCAGAAGTGAACGAAGTAGCTATTACGATTAATCGAGACGAGGCACAGACAGAATCTAAGATAAGGAAAGAAACAGGATGCTAGAGGAGTAATTGACAACAAAACTTTCCCTCAAAATGGCATTAACTTACAGACAGAGGAAAAGATGTAAAAAACGTCCGGATATAAGTTGGGGCAAGTACATAAAGAGAATGAAGCGATATAGGAGGGAAATGAAGGAAGCTGAGATGACCATTAATGGCAGAGTTTTTTGTATGGCGCTCCTAGAAAAATCCAACCTAGAAAAAGCAACGATTAATATCGAGAAGATAGCACGAAACAAGGGTCCTCGGGGGAACGGAAGCGAGAATGGACCCAGTTATGTTTGAACAGACATTGCGGTGATTTACTATAAATGAGAACCAAAACCTAAATCTTCTATTCAACCAGATTCACAGTAGAAGGTACCATATGGGAAACAGGGGCCAAAGTCAAAGAAGAAGAGGTGGTTACAGAACTGCGAAAGGAAGAATTGTTCAGCATGGAGGATGTTTTAGATGTGGGTCATTGGATCATTGATTGCGAGAGTGTAAAAGAAACTATGGGATGAAGATGGGAAATGGGAGAAGAGGAGAACAGACATACTGAAGAAACTCGAGCATGGTAGAAGATTTCATCAGATTTTTCAAATGACTTCGAGAAGTATGGACAAAAGGGAGAGCTTTGAAGGGGAGTACCGGGAGCATCAGTCGAGATTTGCACAGATTGAAGAGTCTGTTGAGACGTCAACATGCTATTTTGCAGAAGAATTGGAGATAGCAGAGAGCAGAGAGGAAGAAAGGAGTGGTGAAGTTGAACTCGACATAATTGTAGATTCAAGGGCGGCAAGACCAACGCTGTCATTGAAACAATAGAAGTAGATTGAGCAAAGAATTATGGGAATAGACTGGAAACAATAGAAGGAAAGAAAAATTGAGACAGAAAGCAAGTTTAAATTTGGGAGAGGAGGAGTGATCAAAGCTGAATTTCTGGGGTTATTACCAGTTAGGGCAGTTAGCGGGAAGTTTTATTACACTAAAATTGAATATCATTGATGACGAAATGCTACTATTAATTGGAATAGAAGCGATCGTTAAATTAGAAGTGACCCTAAATTTCCCAATTAACCAGATGTGGACCCCAAAAATTTGGGTTTAAAGTAACCAGATCGAGTGCGATACATCGAATACGGAGAGTAAAAGTGGATCGGCAAAAGCTGTACATGAAATAACGAATTAACGAAGAAGCAAAGATCTATTGGACGGAAAGAAATAGTTATGAGGAAATTGATAGAAAAAGAATCAAAGATATCCATCTTCGGTTTGTTCACGCGATTAAAATTTAAATTGAAAGGTTCATGGAAGAGTCCGTGATGAATAACAACCTACGAACCAAAGATACAGATGGATTAATCGAATGCGCAAGTACAAACTGCACCGCCTATAATGAAACTGGAAAATAGCTAACATCAGAAATTCATTGACTCCTAGAAGTAAACACCTTAACGATTCGGTATCAATTGACCTTGCGGAGTGGACAGACCCTAAAACAAATCAAAAAAGTATACATGATAGATCAGTTGTCGCGTTTCTCAGTTGTAATTGTTGCAGAATCTACGAAACCAGTCATAATCATGGAGAACATTGAAATTGGGTTGCTTATGCAAGTTGGCACACCTGTAATTAATCTACACGACTTGGGAGGGGAATTCAGCCATGACTTGATTTTACAACAAAAGTCAATCTTTGGATGTTTTGTTAAAATTACAGCCGGTTTTGCGTCCTTCTCCAATGAGGTATTGGAGAGACATACGAAATCATCAAAGGAATGTTGACAAGTTCAGAAATGCAAATTTGTGAGTTTTCCTTGGAAGCCACCATCACACATGTCTTATTTGCGAAAATCTCAAAATTAGATATAAATGGACCTTCCCCTTACAAGAGAATTTACCGATGAAATCCAAAAAAAAGAGGGGTCACAAGAAGAGATACTACCAAGATTTAACAATGTCAGGGAGGCTGATATTAAAGTTCTAAAATGACATTTGCTAGTAGCGCAAAAAAACTCGAGGAAATTTTGTTGAAATAAAAAATGAAAAAAAAAGAAAAAAAAATACAAAGAAGGAAGGGGCATTCAACTTATATACCGGGTTGGTGACTTGATTAGGCACAATCGGAAATTTTAGGAGAAAAATTTTTCTATGGGGCCAGTGAAGATCATTGCGATGGTTAAAGGGATTTTAGTTTGTCGTCATTGTAAAGGTTTATTTCATGATCCTTGTTCGCGAGTGCAACCAGCAAGAGATTGGCATAATGACGGGGACAAAGTTAACGAAAGCGGGAGTCTTAAAGGAAAAAAAAAGACAAAAAATGTAGAAAACGATAAGATCAGGGAAAGAAAGTTAACAAAGAACAGAGCGATATGTAGGAAAAGTTTTGAAGAATACGTTGAAAGAAAGAATTGGAATCTGTCAGCCAAACAGTTTGCGGCTATTTTGTGGAATGACGAGCAAACGAGATCAACCGGAACCACAATAAAATTCTTTCATTTGCAAAGTAAAAGTTAACCTTTTTCAACGCCGAATTTACTAGTTAAAACTGAGAAACAAAGCACAAATCGAGATGAGTCACGGCAGTTCAAAGAACGATCAAATCATATTTGAAAATAAGTCAATGTGTGAAAATTAAAAAGAAAGAAAGCCAGTTTAACATTGGATAAAAGTAAATTAGTGGCGTAGAGTTATTAAAAAACTTGAGTTTAAGAGTTACTTTTGCAGAGATTTTTAATTGGCTTTGCAGAGTATCTAGTGATTTATTGAGCGAGGTGACAGTGAGTGAAAAGGAGATCGAAACCGGAATAAAGGAGACAGTAAGGACAGAATCGAAGAAAGAACAAGGACGGACGGAAGCAGAAAGAGAAACGGAGAAGAGACGGCGATGGCAAAAAAGAAGATATGTGTTTAAGGTGTTGACACCACACATCAATGAAGAGACTGCGGAAGCTTTCAAGATTAAGAGTCAGACAATGTGATTTGTTGTGATTGCAAATTGACAAGATGGAGACTGATAGTAGTTGAGACCAGTACTGCAGGATTCACCAAAGCAGATACCACAGGAGAAAGGATGAGGAACTGATGACAGAAGAAGAACTGGAAAGATGTGAAAATAAAATTCCGACAAGTGTGACCATGGAGGCGATTCGGGAAATCCAGGGAAGAGGTGAGCTGGATAAACGAGGAAAATTGATCAAAGAAAATTTGAAAGGAGCGATACACCGAAAAAAGCAAAGAAAACAAAAATCAAGAGAGCTTAGACGTAGAAAGGAAGAGAGGGAAAAAGATAGGAGGAGGTACACAAGAAAAGCGATAGTACGCCCCATCAGGATCAGAACGGATCCTAAGCGAACCAACAATGGTACGATTTCGAGAAGAATACATGAGAAATGAAACTAAAGAGGATTGAGAGACGAATAGCTGGGAGACGGAGGATGAAGGAGTGGAGACCACTGAAGCAGAACTAAGCACGACAACAACAAAAGAAAAACTACGAGAACAAATGGGGAATGAAGGAATGAATATTGAAGAGATCTGGCACGGAAGCGAGAAGTCGTCCATTCAAGTAAGAATGACAGATTTTAGTGCAGAATCGGAAAATGCCCGACAACTGGATCAGAACACATAAGGTGATTGGACCTCCAATGAATCACTAATTCACGACCCGGAAATTGTCAAAGACACGTCAGTGACAGTGACGAATAATGAAAGACCCAAACGGCGAAACAAATTGATGACTAGATTTGGAAATCCGATAACTTCGTCACTACCGAACTCGATCCATTACACAGAAGTAAAAGGAGTACCGGAATGGAAGGATAATCAATACATTTTCTTAATGTCACGACGAGAGGAGCTGGAGGGATGGAACTTGTTCAAATTGGTCGAGATGGTGAGCAATCATGTGGCTGGAGATCTGAGCAAACGGATACTGAGGACTGGATAGGTGGAACTTGGAAAGTGACGACTGATGGTACAAAGGAACCGAAATCGAGGTTAACTGTGCGGGGAGACCAAGAAGAAAAGAGTCTGTTACTAGAGAAGTGTGCTCCAACTGCATTAAAAGCGGCCTGTAATTTTGTACTCTGCATCATCAATTCACATAGCTGTGAACCACTGAAAGTTGACATCAAAAAGGCCTGCCTCCAATCACAAAGAACGAAATGCGATGTATATGAACAACCGCCATTCGAGGCACAGATACTAAAAACTCATTAGATGTAGAGGACATTCTAATTGAAGGCACAACAGATTTCGAGAATCGGGTGCAACGAGCATTAGGAGGATTGAAACTGCGCACCATCAAAAGACAGAACTTTGACTTCCTATGACTCAGTGTGAGGACTTATAGTGACCACATAAAACTTAAGCCAGTGTTGCGCGATGTGAAAATCATCCAGGAATTCGTCAATATGCCAGCAGCAGACAATGAAATGGCCATAGAAGTTTGAATGGTTGCAATGGCGAGGTCAATAATCGGGAAGCTGCAATGGATGACTACATTAATCAAGCCAGATATCCAAGAGGCTTAATGACGCCCTTAGCTTGCTGAATACAAAACCAATGTGGACGTGATCAGAGCGTTGAACAACGTAGTTCGACTCTACAAGGTCGGCCGATTCAGTCAAGGAAGTTTAGAAAATTAACTGGGAATTTGCAGATGGAGTTTTACGGAGATGCGACTCAAAAGCATAGATCATCAACGAGCCAGGTGGGGGTTATACGAGAAAAATATTCGAAAAAAGTGGCAACATTTCACTGGGAGTCAGAGACGATCAGAAAATTTCATAACAATATCTGTGAAGTAGAAGCATACGCGGCCAGACTCGCTAACGAGGAATGTATTTACTGGCAGACAAAAATGGCAGAAGTGAGTCTAACGTATAGATTCGAGAGATTTACTGTGTTG
>NC_087062.1:48866595-48886652 GCF_963678635.1 Symsagittifera roscoffensis
AATATGAGTAGCTGGAAAGAGGAAGGGGTCAATCCATCTCCAATGGATTTAATATAGAACTCTCACACAAAAACGTGATAAATTAGGGTATTCGAGCCGTGTTTTTAATAGCAATCACGTAGTCTGAGGATCCGAGACTCAGCTATGTGGTTGTGTTCGCATGTAAACGAAAGCTGATCAAAAGTCGTTTGACTGATGGCCTAAAATTAGTAACTTTTTACTTAGCCCTAAACAGACCAGAAAAACAACTGGCAAGTCGACACGGTGAAAAACGAGTGGAATTAAGGTAACTGACGCCTGCCAGTCGTTAATAGGTACTTTTCTACGCTCCGTCGCTGTGCAGTATTTGGGCGAATGTTACATGTTCACGGAGAGCAAATTGATCAAATTCACTGTAGATGCACCAAAATTCAAAAAATACGTCAAATTGCCCGGTTGGTTTGTTTGAGATATTGCAATGGTTTGTTACTAATACAATTCGAAGAGATCAAATTTCATTTTGTACCGATAAGGTGATGATAGCTGACTGCCTAACGAAGGCCTTGAAAGGAGAAGACATACTCGAGGTTCTGTAGGATGGACTGCTAAGGCAGATAGGCTTACGGTCTGACTACACAACCAAGGCGGTGGCATATTTGGACAAAGAATTAGACGAGAATAACGATTGTGGTGACTTATCACCCAACGAGCAAGAGCAATGCTCATCGGATCAATCAGGAAAACACGATACGTGACACGGCAAGAGGATGAAGAGAGCAGGAACATTGCCAAGAGAGAAAGGTTATTGCAATCTGAAAAGTGAACAATTTTTGATTTTAACACATTGCAATCTGAAATTAACTGTGGTTAAGAAAAAAAGACATTAAAACCTTCTGGGTTTTGACTGGGGTTTAAATCATAACCAGATGCCCTAAGCTAATGGTGTATCTACTGATTAACAAATGGTTGGTTCAAGTTCTATGAAATGCGGTAAAGAGTGGACTTAAAATTGGTTGCCTCTGTTTGTACACCATCAAAATTTTTTGGTGAAATAAAGTGTGGAGGTTTAGGAATGAATTTTCTTGATTTGTTTTCAAGGTTATTTAATGGATGGTTAGGGGTTTTTTGAGAGATATTTCGTCATCTGGCTAAATGACCATTTCAAAATCTGTCTTTAGGCCTAATTTTTTTTACCTTTTGGAAAATGTGCGGTATAAGTAGAGACAAAATTGTTGATTTTTGTTCTGACTGATAGAAGAGGGTTTAACATTTATATGATATGTATTTGAGTTGTCAAACATAAGGGTATTGCTTATTTTTGACCTGGAGGTCTTCTAGTTAAAATTTTAGATCTATTTGAAGTAAGAAGTTTCTCGGCTAATGATAGTGGTGCTAAAATGGAGTGATGTTTGAAACGACTTTGGTTGGTTCAGTTTGAAATAGTCAGTTCAAGATTTAGAATTAAAGATTCTTTGAAATTAATTTTTCAAATATGTCAAAAATATATGTTAATTAATCAAGGGGTTTCTGAAGTTCTACTTTCTTTAATCACTTAGAATGTGGAATATAAGTTTGGTAATCTTTTCCTGGTTGAATTCGGAGACGCGATGATTAGCGTTGTTGTGATTTTTCTGTTATCTCTGGTATTAAGATTTCTTTCTAGTTTACGATTAATCGCTTGTTTTTGGTTTGTTTCTATTTGGAGATTTTTGTTACTTCCATCTTAAGCATTTTCAATGAATTCTTTATAAATTTGTTTCGGGTGAAAAAAATCAGAGATTTAAAGTTTGTGTGTTTTGTTGTTTGTTAATTTCTGTGGATTTTTCAACAATATTCAGACCTGTAAAAGGGTATAATTATGTTAAATCGTGAAGAGCGTAATCTTTTGAGTAGTATCGTAGAAGTTTGTTTCTAAGTTGAATGATTTCTTTCTTTTTGGGGACGATAAGTTTATATGTAACATCTGTGGGTTTTTTAATTATTTGAATTGGTCTTTTTCGGATAGGTTGTAGTTTTTAGGATATTCCTTCCTGTACTATGAAGTTTGGGATCAAGACATAGGTCCCTGTTTTTAGATTAGATTCTGGTGTAAAACGTGAATTTGTTTGGATTTGAACATTTTGTATTTGTAATAACTTTTATCAATTTTTTGATAAATTTCGTTATGTTTTTTCTCTCTGTTTAAAATCTATTCTGTATGAGTTCCAGAGGCTTATTTTAAAATTTCTGAGTGATGAAAAAGATCTTCATTATGTGTATGAAGTGATAAATTGTACCAAATTGAATCTTTTGTAGATTGACAAACACCTTTTGAGGAGTTTGCCGTGAACATCACTGGTTTACGTGGTGTCTGATTAAAAACCTTTTCATATGGTGACACGAAGAATTGTTGCTATTTGGGAGTTATATGCTAATGGCAAAAGCTTTACGTCGGTTGACCATTCGGTGTATTTGGTATCTTTTCCATTGATAATACATCGACGATATTCTTGGAATGAACGATTCATACCTTCTACTAACTCATTAGTCCATGGGGCATGAGATGCTCGGGGTTTTTGTTTGATGTTATAAAGGTGACGTAATGTTATAATTTCATTATTTATGAATTCATTACCATTTTCTGTGACAAGGATTTCTGGTAATCCAAATTTTACTATCCAGTGTTCGTAAAGCGCTGTGTAGACATAAAAAGCCTTAAAGTGAGGTACAGGGTTGACCATTTGACAATTACACCATTTTGTATGAATTTTCTTCTGAGGAGGGCGACATAGGGCTTTTTGTGTCAAATGATGTTCTGTGGTTGATATATAGATTTTGTCCCTTAAAGTTTTTTCTTTTTGCCCGTTGTTTTAAGTGTGGAAAGGGAATCCAGATAAGTGACATATTATTGAGTTGTTGCAAAAGACTTTTATCAAAATCGGTGCTTTTGGAAAAGAGAAATTTTGAATGAAAATTGAGTATATTTTATCTGATCCTCTATGTCATTTTGTAAATATGGAATGTGAAATGTGAAATGCTATTAAAAAATGCTTTATGGTAGACAGGGTACTTTTAATTCCGGAGTATGATATTGCATGAGATCAGTATTTTAGTTGATTGTTGTATTGAACTCTTGGAAAAGTCTAGTTATTGTTTTACTTCTTAAGGTTGTGATATCAGTTTTTATTGGTTTTGTTTTGAGTGGGTTCAAGGTTTTTGTATTTTCGAGGTAATTCTAATGTCATTTTTTCTGTGATTGGAAAAAAAAATTACGAATTTTTTTTTTGAGAGAGGTATATTGTCTAGGGGGTCTTGCAAGTTAAAAATTCTATCCATTGTATATTTTGAGTTTAAATCGGGGGGTTCTGGTAGACTTATGCTATCTGATAAGCTTTCCTTTTCTAGGCAATAGATTTTTCCTATGTATCTTTTATAGGTGATTTTTATTGTGTATTTTGTTTGATCCATATTGAGTATGGTATCGGTTTAGATGTATTTTTTCCTGGTAAATCTACTTCATAAAGGTTATTAGGACAAAATAGATATGATGGAAAAAATTGTAAACTAATTTTTTAGGTAGTGTCACGGTCGATTTCTACTGCGTACTTGCATTTAAGTCGAGGTGATGTTACGTCTATTGCAAGGAAGAAAGTTATATTTTGGGGTATTTCTACGGTTGTTTTTCAAGTTATTTTTTCGGGGGGTGTACTTTCACTAAATGTATCTGGTAAAGCAGGTTTTTTTCCTGCTGTCCGAAATATATGTAGCTTTGGAAATATCATCAGGATGAGTTGAAATATATCAGCTCTATAGTTTGGTTATGATCTTTGTGTGAACAGAAAAAGTATTGGTTTATGAGGGTTTATTGGTTTATGTACCAATTAAGGTACACGTTATTTG
Organism: Symsagittifera roscoffensis; assembly: GCF_963678635.1. Classification (NCBI taxonomy): domain Eukaryota; kingdom Metazoa; phylum Xenacoelomorpha; order Acoela; family Convolutidae; genus Symsagittifera; species Symsagittifera roscoffensis. The sequence goes on from NC_087062.1 coordinate 48,870,454, forward strand.
TACCTTTATGTGATTACCAGAGTGCTGCGCCAATTCCAAATTTCAGGCGTCACAAACGTCTTGGAATGGTTGATCTGGATTTGGAATTGTGTTTGAGATTTGTTCTGTGAGAAGGGTTTTTTTATCAAAGCGTTTTGATGTTCCAATGTCCATTCAATTTTATTTTTGTTGTCGAAGAAAATTATAAAACGGTCTTATACGGTTGCATTCTATAGTTGCATTTTGTAAACGCATTTACTCAATAATTTTAATATTCCAAGAAATTCTGGGACTTTTATCTACTAGATTTAGGGTAAAGTTTCACTACAGCATCAAATTGTGATTTTAAGGGTGTAATCATACTACCATCAATAGTATGTCCAAGGAATTTAACATGTGTGAGAAAAAATGTGATTTCTCTGGGGCTGCTTTCATGTTTTAATTTAGTAAAAATTGATGATGTTTATCTATTAGTTCAAACATTTCCTGCATTGTTTTTGACTGTATGAAAATCTCGTCTAAGTAAGTGATAACGTTTTTGCAGAGAATAAGTGGTCAAATAGTTTTGCTCGTAAAAGCTGAAAAAACTGCTGCTCCGAAGAAAATTCCATAGAATGTTCTATCAAATTCGTTCTATTCATTTCTAGTAACGAACTGTCTTCTTTCTTTAATCACTTAGAATGTGGAATATAAGTTTGGTAATCTTTTCCTGGTTGATTTCGGAGACGCGATGATTAGCGTTGTTGTGATTTTTCTGTTATCTCTGGTATTAAGATTTCTTTCTAGTTTACAATTAATCGCTTGTTTTTGGTTTGTTTCTATTTGGAAATTTTTGTTAATTCCTTCTTAAGCATTTTCAATGAATTCTTTATAAATTTGTTTCGGGTGAAAAAAATCAGAGATTTAAAGTTTGTGTGTTTTGTTGTTTGTTAATTTCTGTGGATTTTTCAACAGTATTCAGACCTGTAAAAGGGTATAATTATGTTAAATCGTGAAGAGCGTAATCTTTTGAGTAGTATCGTAGAAGTTTGTTTCTAAGTTGAATGATTTCTTTCTTTTTGGGGTCGATAAGTTTATAGGTAACATCTGTGGGTTTTTTAATTATTTGAATTGGTCTTTTTCGGATAGGTTGTACTTTTTAGAATATTCTTTCCTGTACTATGAAGTTTGGGATCAAGACATAGGTCCCTGTTTTTAGATTAGATTCTGGTGTAAAACGTGAATTTGTTTGGATTTGAACATTTTGTATTTGTAATAACTTTTATCAATTTTTTGATAAATTTCGTTATGTTTTTTCTCTCTGTTTAAAATCTATTCTGTATGAGTTCCAGAGGCTAATTTTAAAATTTCTGAGTGATGAAAAAGATCTTCATCATGTGTATGAAGTGATAAATTGTACCAAATTGAATCTTTTGTAGATTGACAAACACCTTTTGAGGAGTTTGCCGTGAACATCACTGGTTTACGTGGTGTCTGATTAAAAACCTTTTCATATGGTGACACGAAGAATTGTTGCTATTTGGGAGTTATATGCTAATGGCAAAAGCTTTACGTCGGTTGACCATACGGTGTATTTGGTATCTTTTCCATTAGTAATACATCGAAGATATTCTTGGAATGAACGATTCATACCTTCTACTAACTCATTAGTCCATGGGGCATGAGATGATTGGGGTTTTTGTTTGATGTTATAAAGGTGACGTAATGTTATAATTTCCTTATTTATGAATTCATTACCATTTTCTGTGACAAGGATTTCTGGTAATCCAAATTTTACTCTCCAGTGTTCGTAAAGCGCTGTGTAGGCATAAAAAGCCTTAAAGTGAGGTACAGGGTTGACCATTTGACAATTACACCATTTTGTATGAATTTTCTTCCGAGGAGGGCGACATAGGGCTTTTTGTGTCAAATGATGTTCTGTGGTTGATATATAGACTTTGTCCCTTAAAGTTTTTTCTTTTTGCCCGTTGTTTTAAGTGTGGAAAGGGAATCCAGATAAGTGACATTTTATTGAGTTGTTGCAAAAGACTTTTATCAAAATCGGTGCTTTTGGAAAAGAGAAATTTTGAATGAAAATTGAGTATGTTTTCTCTGATCCTCTATGTCATTTTGTAAATATGGAATGTGAAATGTGAAATGCTATTAAAAAATGCTTTATGGTAGACAGGGTGCTTTTAATTCCGGAGTATGATATTGCATGAGATCAGTATTTTAGTTGATTGTTGTATTGAACTCTTGGAAAAGTCTAGTTATTGTTTTACTTCTTAAGGTTGTGATATCAGTTTTTATTGGTTTTGTTTTGAATTGGTTCAAGGTTTTTGTATTTTCGAGGTAATTCTAATGTCATTTTTTCTGTGATTGGAAAAAAAATTTACGAATTTTTTTTTTTGAGAGAGGTATATTGTCTAGGGGGTCTTGCAAGTTAAAAATTCTATCCATTGTATATTTTGAATTTAAATCGGGGGTTTTGGTAAGCTTATGCTATCTGATAAGCTTACCTTTTCTAGGCAATATATTTTTCTTATGTATCTTTTATAGGTGATTTTTGTTGTGTATTTTGTTTGATCCATATTGAGTATGGCATCGGTTTAGATGTATTTTTTCCTGGTAAATCTACTTCATAAAGGTTATTAGGACAAAATAGATATGATGGAAAAAATTGTAAACTAATTTTTTAAGTAGTGTCACGGTCGATTTCTACTGCGTACTTGCATTTAAGTCGAGGTGATGTTACGTCTATTGCAAGGAAGAAAGTTATATTTTGGGGTATTTCTACGGTTGTTTTTCAAGTTATTTTTTCGGGGGGTGTACTTTCACTAAATGTATCTGGTAAAGCAGGTTTTTTTCCTGCTGTCCGAAATATATGTAGCTTTGGAAATATCATCAGGATGAGTTGAAATATATCAGCTCTATAGTTTGGTTATGATCTTTGTGTGAACAGAAAAAGTATTGGTTTATGATCTCTGAATAGAACTGTTGAATAGCCGGGTGTCTTGATCCGAGGATTAAAAATTCATATTCTGTGAGTGCATATATTATGGCTGAAAAATCTCCCATAATTGTAGAAAGTCAATTCCGCTTGTGTTATTCCTGAAATTTGCCAATATAAGGTACACGTTATTTGTACCTTTATGTGATTACCAGAGTGCTGCGCCAATTCCAAATTTCAGGCGTCACAAACGGCTTGGAATGGTTGATCTGGATTTGGAATTGTGTTTGAGATTTGTTCTGTGAGAAGGGTTTTTTTATCAAAGCGTTTTTGATGTTCCGATGTCCATTCAATTTTATTTTTGTTGTCGACGAAAATTATAAAACGGTCTTATACGGTTGCATTCTATAGTTGCAATTTGTAAACCCATTTACTCAATAATTTTAATATTCCAAGAAATTCTGGGACTTTTTTCTACTAGATTTAGGGTAAAGTAATGTCCAAGGAATTTAACATGTGTGAGAAAAAATGTGATTTCTCTGGGGCTGCTTTCATGTTTTAATTTAGTAAAAATTGATGATGTTTATCTATTAGTTCAAACATTTCCTGCATTGTTTTTGACTGTATGAAAACCTCGTCTAAGTAAGTGATAACGTTTTTGCAGAGAATAAGTGGTCAAATAGTTTTGCTCGTAAAAGCTGAAAAAACTGCTGCTCCGAAGAAAATTCCATAGAATGTTCTATCAAATTCGTTCTGTTCATTTCTAGTAACGAACTGTCTGAGTCGACGTGATTGTTTTTCTAGTTGCATTTGGTTGTATGCTCTGATCATGTCAGCCGTGGTATAATATTGTCCGTTTATTTTTGTGAGTATTACTTGAATTGATTCTATGGTTCAATTACATTTAGATTAATCAATTAGGGAATTGAAAAATCTTGCGTCTAGGTCGCATCTTAGTTGTTCGCCTTTAGCGAGAATGATGACGGGATTGATGAAGGTATTTTTTCGGGTTGTTCATTATTTACTGATGATATGAATTCATATTGTTCAAGAATATCTAGTAATCTGTTTACTGTTTCCTGTGAGTGGATTGGTACTTTACTTGCTCGTTGCCTTTTGGAAACTGCGTCAGGTTTAAGAGGGAAGTGTAATGATGATTGTATTTTTCCAACTTCAAATTCAGATAAAGTGTAGGCCATTGGGTATTTTAATAATAGTTCTGCCAATTGATCAAACTCTTGTTGATTAATTTGATTTTGTTGAAAATTGTGCATTGTCAGAAGTTTTTGTTGTTCATTTGTATATTTTGAGATTTGAACTGTAGGTTCAAAAAAATGGGTTTTCGAGAATTTATCCGTGTTTCGCTTAGCATCTTTTGTATTGTTTTTGATAGATAGTTTTTCATTAAGAAAAATTGCTTAGCAGATATCTAGTAGCTTTAAAATATTATTTACTCGAAACTTTCTTTCTTCTGACGCTTCAAATGTTGCCTTTTTTTCACAATATCCTATATGTCCTAAATGTAGTTGTGATTTGATATGGTGAAAAAATGTATACATGTAGAGCTATTATATCTGAGTTTTCATTTTTTGCTTACCTAATGGTTGAAAGTGTTAGCCTAAAAATTTTATGAATTGGTTTAAATTCCAGGTCAGACATATATGAATTTTGTTTATTTTGATCAACATCATGTTGATATACTTGACTTATAGAGAAGTTATATACATTACCTGAAAGCGATTTCAATCGTTTGCGTTGTGGATTGAAAATGGGATTGAATTTTGAGAAAAATGGATTATGCTAATTGATTCTTTGGAAAAATGTTAGAGATGTACAATTTATTCTTGTATATTTGTCCTGTTTTTGTAACTTACTATTCAAGATGTTGGTTGTTGGGATGTTTTTCCTTTTATATGGTATTCCAATGATACTCTGTTTTTTTTATCTGTAATGTGGAATAATTGCTTATACGGGTCAATCAAAAGCTTATTTTGTTCCATTGTTCGGGTTGGAACAAGGTATAATTGAAGTTTTCCATAGTTCGTAAGACTTGACCTTTGTGATGTGGCTAGTTTCATTGAGGTTTTAAAAGGGGAAGTCTTGGACGCAGGGGTTAAGTTTCATTCCATGTGGCAACGCTTATAACGTTTGAACTTGAATCGATTAAAAAATCAAGTTTTCGTTTTTCGAGCTTTTTAATAGGAGTGGGGATTGTCAATAAATTTTCTTTTGGTGAATGTATTTTATTTGTGGTATTTTGATATATTGTTCATATTTGAATTAGTTTCAACAACATGTGGAGTATAATTTTTGGTGTTTTGACTATTTTTTTGGTTCTTTGAGATAAGAGTTGCTTGCTTTATTTTCGTAATAATTCGAATCGATTTGTGTTTTATATTTGCTTTCGACGTGAAAAATGTTTTTTAAAAGCGTATTTTTTGTTTCATCAGTAGTTTCATCTGTAGCGTATCATCTGCAGTATCTTAATGAATGTGAGTTAACTGTAATTCCGAGTTTTCTGTGTTGCCAAAACCGGGATGGTCTGGATGGGTTTCTTCTGTTGATTGTACTTGATTAATTTGTCTTTGATGTTTATGTGTACTACATGTGCAGTTTTGGCTTTCTGAACTTGAGTATTGAGTATTGTTTCTATTAGGTGACTGAAAACAGTTTCGCTGTCTGTTTGGGTAGTTGTTGTTTCGATTCTTAGAGTTATCATGGGATGTATTATTGTTATTGTTGTAATAAGGTCTATTGTTGGAGTAAATCCGTGATCTATTATTCGAATAATTCCGGTTTCTATACTTTGAATAATTTTAAATACGATTGTATGATGAATAGTATCTGCTTTGTGAGTTTGAATACGAACATTTTATGTTGTTCTTGAATAATGACTTCTACGATACTGATTGTTCTGACTTTTTGATCTGCTATATCTGTTTTGTGAGTAATTTTGCGAATTTCTTATGTCTGGGGATCTTCCGCGAAAAATAATTCGATAAAGAGATTGTGGTTTGCGAACTTTGTACCTATCTGGAAGTGGTTTTCTTGAGTTTTTGTTTCTTTGAACGTATTTGTTTGGTAGTTTTTGATCTTTTTTCGTGTATTTATTTGGTTCTCTGTAATTTTGTGGTTTGTTTTGGTTATCTTGTTGTTTTTGTCTGCATTCAGCAATGCTATGTCCATATTTACGTGAATAGTTGCACCATTTTTTAAATGATATATTACCTTTGAAATTGGGATTCTTTTCGTGAATGTGTATAATCTGGGTGATTTTTTCTGCTAAATTATTACCAGTCTTGGATATTATTGATTTGCGAATTTCTTGTTTGGAGGTTATTTTCATATTGTAGTTTTGAATTTTCTGTTCTTTCTAATTTCATAGTGATTTCAGCTTTTTATAAATTGTCTATTAATTTTCGAAAATAGATGTCGGGTTCTCGAATTGATGATGGATGTGATGCTCTCTTTTTCATTGCAATTTTGCGTAATTGTGGTTTAAGATTCACCGATAGGAGTTCAGTCATTTTCGTATTTTTGTAGTCATGTGTATTTTCTTACTAAAGTTTTAATTCTTACTGCGAATTGTTGTATTTTTTCGTTAGGGAGTCTACGCGTTTCGTTGCATAGGCCTCTTTGGTGTTGTTTGTTTCTTTTGAAGTCAACTGTTTTTGAAAATTTTCGAATGAGTCTTTTTCAATCTGGCTCAGTTTCTATAGGTAGAACCGAAACCCATTTTTGAGCTGCATCATCAAGTGTGGTTTGGACTGAAGCTGTACGTTTATGTATCCAATTTTGAAGGAGTGGTGTTTTTACTGATTCTGGGCCTATATTTAAAACTAAATTTGCTGTGACTGCATAGAGGTAGTCATCTACTGAGCATTCATGGTCTGTAATTGTAAAAATCATGAGCAATCAATTGGAAGATAAGGGTGCGATTCATTGTTCTTTGCAGTGATTCTGCTGCATTTGGTATTTGTGGAAAATTTGTAAATTTGATCTTTGTAACCTCATGTTGTTGCAGATAGTATGGCAATGGAATATCATTTTGCACTCGATTGTAATGCAAATTTTTGGTGTTAATAGGGTTTTTATGATTGTATATATTTTTTATTTGATGCCGCAATTTGTTTTTAAGGGAAGGGTTGTCTGGTTCGCCGTGTTTGTTTGTAGTGCATATAATGTTCAAAATATCTGGTTGGTAAATATTGTCTGATTGATCAATAATTTTCTTGTTATTAGTTCGTGAAAATTATTATAATGTTGCTGGTTTTGATTGAAATAGTCTCCATCTTCAGAATAGTGTGACTGATTTCTTGTGCTTTGTCTGTTTGTTTGATTTTTGTTTTGTTGAAAAATTAGATGATTTTCACTACGGTCTGTTCTAAATTTTGTTGTTCATTAAAAAAACTGATTGTGGAGCTGGTTGTGGTATCTGTTTATTGTAATTTCGTTCTTTTGATTGATTTTGATGACGTCCGTATGAAGGTTTTCTTATCGGTCTATTTATATTATTGTTTGCAAGAAAATCATAATTGTGATCTGAAAAAATTGTTTGTTTGATTGATTGTCGTGGCTTGATTATTGAACTATATCTGAAAGAGGTTTTTTGTTTTTGTGGTATTATTGTGATCTGAAAAAGGTTTTTTGTTTGTTTGATTGTCGTGGCTTGATTATTAGTCTATATTTTTGATAATCTATTTGTGAACATTTTGTAACAACTGATAGTTTTACTGTTGGTTGAATGGTTGTTTGTGGAAATGAGTAATTTTATTCCGTGGCGTTGTAAGTGTTGGGAGAAATACCCTCTTGTGTTGTTGTAGGTATTGTTTCAATTATTTCATCATTTGTAATTATGATGGGGTTTAGATATCTTGTAGTGTTAGATTTTTAGTTCCATTAAGGGTTTTTTGTGTATTTATAAATATTGAAATTAAACTATAAATTCCCGTTCTATCGTTAAACATTGTGTCATAATTTAAGGTTGCTATATCAATAGTGAGTGGAGTAACTGTTAAATAGTCTTTGTGTACAAAAACAGTGGCAATCGCTGCATTTGAAGTATTAGTGGTGATATTTTAAATAAAAGAAGAGATCATTCAGGGTCCCAAACATAATCTGTTTGGTCTGATATTGTACTCTGATTGTCTGAGATTTGTGGTCGAAAATTCTTTTTTGATGTTTAAATATAACAAAATTGTGAACAAAGATCTTATAATGAACCATGCTAGGTTTCGATGCAGATCAAGTTTTAAATTTTGTGATGTTTCGTTATTGGTGAGTGTTTCACGGATTGTGTCAAAAAATTGTGAGAAACTATAATATCAGGTTTTTTTCTTGTCTAACAGTTGCATGTCGAGATGTTTGAGGCGGTGATTCTTTTAATGTTTCGTTTGGTTCTAACATAGAGATATAATTATCAGTAATAGAGAATACATCGTTTGTAAAGACTTTCTTTCTTTTAGATGAGGGTTGGAGTTTCACTATAGCATCGAATTGTGATTTTGAGGGTGTAATTGTACTACCTTCAATAATGTGTCTAAGGAATTTAACACGAGTGAGAAAAATATGATTTTTCTGGTAGTGATTTCATGTTTAATTTTATTAAAACTGGATGATTTTTTCTAATACTTTAAAAGTTTCCTGCTCTGTTTGTGACTGTATGGAAACATCGTTTAAATATGTGAAAAAGTTTTTGCTGACATTGAATGGTCAAAAAAAAATTCGCTCATAAAAGCCGAAAAAACTGTTAGCCCTATGAATGTTCCATAGAATAGTATATTAAACTCGTATTGTTCTTTTCGAATAACAAACTGTGTCAGTCGACGTTATTGTTCGTCTAGTGGAATTTCGTTGTCTGCACTGTTCCTGTCAGCTGCTCAAGTATAATTCTCCATTTGTTTTTGTTAGGATTCCTGGAATTGGTTCTATGGGCCGATTACAGTTAGATTCATCAATTAGGGAATTGAAATATCTTGCGTCTGGGACAATTTTTAGTAGTTCGCCACAAATGAAAAACAATTTGATTTTTTATTCAATTCAGGAGGAAAATCAAATATTATGAGCGTTCACATTGAATAAAATTTAAAGCGAGAATGTTGACGGTATTGATGAAATTCTTTTCTTTCGGTTTTCCTTTTTTTTGGCTGTTGATTTGATTTCAAAATGATCAAGAATGTTTTTTAGTCTGTTTACTTTTGCTCGTATAGGATTTGGTACTTTACTTGCTCATTGCCTTTTCAAAAATGCGTTAGGTTTAAGAGGGAAGTGTAATGGTGATTGTATTTTTTCAACTTCAAATTTAGATGTAGCGTAGACCAATGGGTATTTCATTCAGAGTTCTGCTAATTGATCAAATTCTTATTGATTAACTTGTGAATGTTGAAAATTGAACTTTGTGAGAAATTTTTTTTGTTCATAGGTATAATGTAGGTTTAAAATAAGGTGTTTTTGTAAATCATTTTGTGTTTCATTTGGAATCTTTTGTATTGTTTTTAATAGATAAGTAAAGTTGATTGGCAGATATTTAGTAGCTTTAAAATATTTTTTACTCTAAATGCTCTTTCTTCTGTCGCTTGAAATGTTGAATTTGTCTCGCACTTTTCTATAAGTCCTAGAAGTAATGTGATTTTATATCGCGAAATTTTGTATACATGTAGAGATATTACAAGGTAGTTTTCATCTTTTGCATACTTAAGGGATGAAATTGTTAGTCTAAAAAATTTATGAATTGGTTTAAATTTAAGATCAGACATATGAAAAACTGGTTCTTTTTTATCAACATTAAATTGATGTATGTGACTTATAGAGAAGTTATATACAATACCTGAAAGTGGTTTCGAGTGTTTGCGTTGTTGATTATGAATGGGGTTGAAATTTGAGAAACAGTCGGGGTGGCTTATTTAGTCTTTGGAAAAAGGTTAGAGATGTATTTTTTATTCTTGTACATTTTACCTTCATATGTAACTTACTACTCAAGATGTTGAAAGTTGGGTTATATTTTGTTATAAATGGTTTTCCAACGATATCGTGTTTTATATCTATTATGTGGAAAATTTATTTGAGAGATTTTTATACAAAAGTTTATTTTGTTCCATTGTTCGGTTTGGAACAAGGTATAACTGAATTTTTCCATATTTTAAAAGACTTGATCCTTGTGCTGTGGTTATTTTATTTGCGTTGAGAGTTTTTACAAAGAGAAATTTTTGGATGTGCGATTTAAATTTCATTCCATTTTGAATGCTCATAATATTTGATTCTCCTCCTGAATCGAATAAAAAATCAAGTTGTATTTTATTTGTGGTAATTTGATATGCATTGTTTATGTTTGAATTAAATTCAACAACGTGTGGAGTATGGTTTTTGGTATTTTGACTGTTATTTGGTCCTTTGAGATAAGAACTGCTTGCTTTATTTTGGTAAAAAACCGAAAAGGTTGAAGTTTCATATTCGTTTTCAACGTGAAGCTTGTTTATTAAAAGCGTATTTTCTGTTTCATTTTCGTCATCTGTAATTTCACAATGAATACAATGAATGTGATTCAACTGTAATTTCAAGTTTTCTGTGCTGTCAATTACGGGATGGTCTGAATGGGTTTCTTCTGCTCAATTTACTTAATTTCTTGATTGTAAAATTATTTTGTCTTTGATGTTTTGTAGTACTACATCTGCAGTTTTGACTTTGCGAAATTGGATATTGATCCTTGTTTCTATGGGGTGACTGTAAAACTTCACTGTCTGTTTGGATACTTGTTGTTTCGGTTCCTTGAGTTTTCACGGGAGCTTTCTTTGTTATTGTTTGAATATGGTAAATTCCGGTTTCTAATGTTTGATTATTTTGGTTTCGATTGTATGATGAAATTTTTGAACGATCCTTAGAACGATATCTGTTTCGAGAGTTTGATTAAGAACGATTTCAATTGTACTTTGATTAATTACCTCTATTTGATTTCGATACTGATTATTCTGACTATTTGATCTGCTACATCTGTTTTGTGAGTAGTTTTTCGAGTTTTTTCTGTCTGGGATTCTTCCGCGAAAATTATTTTGAAAGAAGCTGGTAGTCTGTAACTATTGTAGCTAACTGGAAGTGGTTTTCTTGAGCTGTTGTTACTTTAAACGTTTTTGCTTGGTAGGCTTTGATCTGTGTTCGTGTTTTGATAAAAATAATATTTGGTTCTCTCTGTTTTTGTGGTTTGTTTTGGTTTTTTGTTGTTTTTATCTGCATTCATAACTATAATATCAGGTTATTTTATTGTCTTACAGTTGCATGGCGAGATGTTGGAGGCGGTGAATATTTTAGTGTTTATTTTGGTTCCTACATAGATATATAATTATAAGTAATAGAGAAAACGTCGTTTGTAAAGACTTTCTTTCTTTTAGATGACGTTTGGAGTTTCACTATAGCATTGACTCGTGATTTTGAGGGATTAATTGTACTACCTTCAATAATGTATGAAAGGAATTTAACACGAGTGAGAAAAATGTGATTTATCTGGTAGTGTTCTCTTGTTTTCTTTTATTAAAACTTGATGATTTTTTCTAATACTTTAAAAGTTTCCTGCTCTGTTTGTGACTGTATGGAAACATCGTTTAAATATGTGATAAAGTTTTTGCTGACATTGAGTGGTCAAAAAACTTTGCTCATAAAAGCCGAAAAAACTGTTAGTCCTATGAATGTTCCATAGAATAGTATATTAAACTCGTATTGTTCTTTTCGAATAACAAACTGTGTCAGTCGACGTTTTTGTTCGTCTAGTGGAAATCCGCTGTCTGCACTGTTCCTGTCAGCTGCTCAAGTATAATTCTCCATTTGTTTTTGTTAGGATTCCTGGAATTGGTTCTATGGGCCAATTACAGTTAGATTCATCAATTAGGGAATTGAAATATCTTGCGTCTGGGACAATTTTTAGTAGTTCGCCACAAATGAAAAAAAAAATTTGATTTTTTATTCAATTCAGGAGGAAAATCAAATATTATGAGCGTTCACATTGAATAAAATTTAAAGCGAGAATGTTGACGGTATTGATGAAATTCTTTTCTTTCGGTTTTCCTTTTTTTTGGCTAATGATTTGATTTCATAATGTTCAAGAATGTTTTTTAGTCTGTTTACTTTTTCTCGTATAGGATTTGGTACTTTACTTGCTCATTGCCTTTTGAAAACTGCGCCAGGTTTAAGAGGGAAGTGTAAAAGTGATTGTATTTTTTCAACTTCAAATTTAGATTTTACTTGCTCATTGCCTTTTGAAAACTGCGTCAGGTTTAAGAGGGAAGAGTAATGGTGATTGTTTTTTTTTTCAATTTCAAATTTAGATGTAGGGTAGACCATTGCGTATTTCATTCATAGTTCTGCTAATTGATCAAGTTCTTATTGATTAACTTGAGAATGTTGAAAATTGAACATTGTGAGAAATTTTTGTTGTTCATATGTATAATGTAGGTTTAAAATAAGGTGTTTTTGTAAATCATTCCGTGTTTCATTTAGAATCTTTTGTAATGTTTTTAATAGATAAGTGTAGTTGATTGACATATATCTAGTAGCTTTAAAATAATTGTTACTCTGAATACTCTTCCTTCTGTCGCTTGAAATGTTGCATTTGTTTCGCAATATTCTATAAGTTCAAGAGGTAACGTGATTTTATATCGTGAAATGTTGTATACATGTAGAGATATTACATCGTATCTTGCATCTTTTGCATACTTAATGGATGAAATTGTTACTCTAAAAACTTATGAATTGGTTTAAATTCAAGGTCAGACATATGAAAAACTTCTTCATTTTTATCAACATTAAATTGATGTATGTGACTTATAGAGAAGTTATATACAATACCTGAAAGTGTTTTCGAGTGTTTGCGTTGTTGGTTATGAATGGGGTTGAAATTTGAGAAACAATCGGGTTTGCTTATTGAGTCTTTGGAAAAAGTTTAGAGATGTATTATTTATTCTTGTACATTTGCCGTTCATATGTAACTTACTACTCAAGATGTTGAAAGTTGGGATATATTTTGTTATAAATGGTATTCCAACGATATTGTGTTTTATATCTATTATGTGGAAAATTTATTTGAGAGACTTATACAAAAATTTTATTTTGTTCCATTGTTCGGGTTGGAACAAGGTATAACTGACTTTTTCGATATTTTATAAGACTTGATCCTTGTGCTGTGGCTATTTTACTTAAGGTTTTACAAGGAGAAATTTTTAGATGTGGGGTTTAAATTTTATTCATTGTGAACGCTCATAATTTTTGATTCTCCTCCTGAATCGAATAAAAAATCAAGTTGTATTTTATTTGTGGTAATTTGATATGCATTGTTTATGTTTGAATTAAATTCAACAACGTGTGGAGTATAGTTTTTGATATTTTGACTGTTATTTGGTTCTTTGAGATAAGAATTGCTTGCTTTATTTTGGTAATAAACCAAAAAGAAGGGTGTTTCGTATTCGTTTTCAACGTAAAGCTTGTTTATTAAAAGCGTATTTCAGTTTCACTTTCGTCATCTGTATTTTCACAATGAATGTGATTTAACTGTAATTTTGAAAGTTTTTGTGCTGTCAATTACGGGATGGTCTGAATGGGTTTCTTCTGTTCATTGTATTTAATTTTTTGATTGTAAAAAAATTTTGTCTTTGATGTTTTGTAGTTCTACATCTGCAGATTTGACTTTAAGAAATTGGATATTGATCCTTATTTCTATGGGTTGACTGTAGAAAATTTCACTGTCTGTTTCGATACTTGTTGTTTCGGTTCCTTGAGTTATCACGGGATCTTTTTTTGTTATTTTTGGAATATGGTAAATTCCGGTTTCTATTGTTTGAATAGTTTTGGTTTCCATTGTATGATGAAATTATTGAACGATCCTAAGAATGGTATCTGTTTCGAGAGTTTGAATAAGAACGGTTTCAATTATAGTTTGATTAAATAACTTCTATTTGAGTTTGATCTTGAATAATGATTTCCATTCTGTTTATTCTGACTATTTCATCTGCTGCATCTGTTTTGTGAGTAATTTTTCGAATTTCTTCTGTCTGGGATTCTTCCGCGAAAATTATTTTGATAAGAAGCTTGTAGTCTGTAACTATTGTAACTAACTGGAAGTAGTTTTCTTGAGCTGTTGTTAGTTTGAACGTTTTTTTTTGGTAGACTTTGATCTATTTTCGTGTATTGATAAAAATATTTATTTGGTTCTCTCTGTTTTTGTGGTTTATTTTGGTTTTCCTGTTGTTTTTGTCTGCATTAATTGATCATCAAAAATAGTTGTATAATTTTTTGAATGATAAAATACCTTTGAATTTTGGATACTTATCGTGAATGTTTAACACTGGTTGATTTTTTTCTAAGTTATATCTTGCTAAGTTATTATCAGTCTTGGATATTATTGATATGTGAAGTGTTGTTTGGATGTTGTTTACCAATTTTAGTTTTGAATTTTCTGTTCTTTCTAATTTCATAGTGATTTCAGCTTGTTCTAAATTGTCTACTAAATTGTTTTCCAAAATCGATGTCGGGTTCTCGAATTGATGATGGATTTGATGCTCTCTCTTTATTGCAATTTTGCGTAATTGTGGTTTTAGAGTCACCAATAGGAGTTCAGTCATTTTCGTATTTTTGTACTCATGTGTATTGAGAGAGTATGCTTTTCTTAATAAAGTTTCAATTCTTACTGCGAGTTGTTGTATTGCTTCGTTAGAGAGTCTACGGGTTTCGTTGCATAGGGATTTGGTGTTGTTTGTTTCATTCGGAGTAAAGTGTTTTTGAAAATTCTAATGACAGTCTTTTTCAATCTGGTTCAATTTCTACAGGTAGAACTGAAAACTCTTTTTGAGCTGCATCATCAAGCGTTGTTTGGGTTGAAGATGTACGTCTATGTATCCAAATTTGAAGGAGTGGTGTGTTTACTGACTCTGGCCCTATATTTAAAATTAAATTTGCTGTGACTGCATTCAGGTAGTCCTCTACTGACTATTCATGGTCTGTTTATGTGATAACCATGAGTGATTAATTGGAAGATACGGATGAGATTCATTGTCATTTGCAGTGATTCCGCGGCATTTGATATTTTTGAAACTTTTGCAAGTTGTATCTTTGTAACCTTATGTTGTTGCAGATAGTATGGCAATGTAATATCATTTTGCGCAAATTTTTAGTGTTTTCGGTGATTGTATATTTTTATTGATTGATGCCGCAATTCGTTTTCAAGGGAATGGTTGTCTGGTTTGCCATTTTGCTTGTAGTGCATATAATCTTCAAAATGTCTAGTAGGTTAAATATTATCTGGTTGATCAATAGAATTCCAGTTATTATTTCGTGAAATGTTTTTATAGTGCTGTTGGTTTTGATTGAGTTAGTCTTCATCTTCAGAAAAGTGTGACTGATATCTTGTGAATTGTTTGTTTGTTGGATTTTTGTTTTGTTGAAAAAACGGATAGTTTTTACTACGATCTGTTGTAGTTTTTGTTGTTCAAATAAAAAACTGATTGTGGAGCTGGCTGTGATATCTGTTTATTGGAATTTTGTTCTTTCGATTGATTTTGATGACGTGTGCAGGAAGGTTTTTTATCAGTTTAGTTATATTACTGTTTGCGAAAAATCATAATTGTGATTTGGGAAAATAACCCTGTTTGAAGATTTTTTTGTTTGTTTGATTGTCGTGGTCTGGTTGCTGGTCTACATATTTGATAATTCAATTGTGAATATTTTGGAACAACAGATGCTTTTGCTGATGATTGAATGGTTGTTTGTAGAAATGGAGTATTTTGACTGTGTGGCGTTGTAAGTGTTGGGAGAAATACTCTCTTGTTTTGTTGTAGGTATTGTTTCAACTATTTCCTCATTTATAAATTGAGAGTTTCTTGCTTATTCATAAATGTTTAGTTTAAACAATCATATCCTGGTCTATCGTTAAATATTGTGTCATAATTTGAGGGTGTTGCATCAATAGTGAATGGAGTAACTGTTAAATAGTCTTTGTGTACAAAAACAGTGGCAATCGCTGCAAGTGAAAAATCACTGGTGATGTTAATAAATAAGAGATGAGACAATTCAGGGTCCCAAACATAATCTGTTTGGTCTGATAAAATAGTTTCAGCGTCTGATATTTGTGGCCGAAATTTATTTCTCAATGTTGAAATAAAATCGAAATTGTGAACGAAACAGTTTATTTTGAACCATGCTAGGATTCGTTGCAGGTCAAGTTTTAAATTTTGTGATTTTTGGTTTTCAGTGAGTGTTTCAGGGATTGTATCAAGAAATTGGTAGAAGAGATTATGACAAGAAATTGTGAGAAACT